>NC_045680.1:28706207-29006207 GCF_003331165.1 Xiphophorus hellerii
AGACCCATGGGATGACACCAGAGGAAGAGCTGGCCTCCTCATGACGAGAAGTATGCAGAGGTCCCAGAAGGCTTTGTTGCCAGGGCTAACTCTAAAAAAAAAAAAAAAAAGATTCATGAATGGAGATGTTTCAATAAAGTTTTTCAAAAATCCTAACATACTGTATGTTTAATTTAAAAGTATTACTACACTGAAGAATACATGTAGCAAAGGAAAGACTAACAACTGCTCAATTTGCAAATGTTCAGCAGTTTTACCTCTAACATTTGATGATAAAGAGTAGGCTGAGATGCCATCCTCTCCGTTGCTGAAGTACTTGGGATCCAGGCCAGCAGAGTCTCCACTGCCCACAGGAGGAAACACCAGCTTTAAAAAGACAACACTCAAACATCTGGTTTCCTCTAGGAGACTTAAGCCTCGTCCACATGGAGACCAACATGGTCACCTTCTGTAAATGATGGAGATAAAATGTGTGTACACACGACAGGATGCAGGGCCACTGAAAACTAAGACCACGGTAATAAAATAAAACCATAATATGACTTTATTCTGGTAAAATTAAGACTATATTAAGACTATAGACTATATACAACTTTTTTTTTTATTTCTTTCGACTTTATTCTCCAATGAGTTTGTTCTTGTAATATTAAGATCTTGTAATCTTACTGTTTTTATTTTTTCTTAGATGGCCCTAATGCTCTGTCATACGATTCTGACTGTGAACTGCGATTTGGTCCTGAGATGAATATAAGTTGTGCTTATAAGTTTGCATAATGTGACAGAAGCTTAGGTTTTGTTATTGGCTGGGTGAAAAGTATTTTGAGCGGAACTCACAACTGTCTGTTGAGTGTGAGCCGAACTCTGTGATCAGCAGGAGTAACGTCTGATGAGACAGCAGATTTACCAGGCTGAGGATGAAACTGCACCTGGAAGTAAGTACATACACACACACACACACAAATAATTATGTGTATTAAAGTCACAGTATTGATGAAGGTGCAAAATAAAAAGAGCTTGCTGGTTTGGAGTTAAGATGTTAATTATAAAAAGTTGAAAACCTATGAGGAAAACTCTTCGTACCCTGAGTCCCGTTAGTGTGGATAATCCTGGAGACGTGTCCAGAGGTTCAGCAGGCAGTAACTTTTTGGATAGTTGAACTTCATTTAGCTGCTTATTAAGCCAGTTTATAACTGCAAACACAGGGAGAAGAAGTGGCATTGAAAAGAATTAATCAGTTCATTGTTTAGAGCTGAGCAGAGTGCAGGTCTTTTACTGGAAGCCATGCTTCACTGATAAAGCTTAGTGTTCAACTGTGGCGCTTGCTTCAGGTAAAACGTTTCTTTTTCTTTTTCAATAATCTGTAACTAATGTTATACAGAAGATATATAACTGAGTGGAGGACATGAGTGGCAAACTGCAGGGGAAGGAAGCCCAGAGTGAGGGGGTGTTAGAAGACAGAGGCAGGGCAGTTCAGAATGTAGCCTCATCCCAGTGACACCTATATACATGTTCCTGCTGATGTTTCCCCTCCAGATAACTGGATGGAGTACTAAAAGCTGCCAGTCCTCCTGCAGCATACCAAAGCTGCATCCAGATGTCTGAGTTTAGCTGGACGCAGTGAGCTGGGGCTCACATCCTTCAGTCCCTGTGGCAGAGCGCCAGCTCCTGAATGTGTGGCACCTCAAGGAGCAGAAACTCTACATGATCGCGGAGACTACTGCTAACCATCTGTCAAGTGCAGCACTTGGTTACCATGGAGACTGCCCTGAGGATTAAGCACCAAGAGAGAACAGGTGCTATTTGATCTCACATCTGCTGAGCATAATTTCCAACATCTGAAGAAAATTATTTGCGACTTATTATTTGCAGCCTGGACTGGCGACCTGTCCAGGCTGTACCCTGCCTCTCGCCCGGAACGTTAGCTGGTGATAGGCACCAGCAACCCTCCTGACCCCACTAGGGACAAGGCTGTTAGAAAATGGATGGATGAAAATTATTACTTTATTTAGGGCTGGATAATAAATCAATAACACTATATCAGTATCAACCACACAGCATTCTGGGGAATGTAGGTAGAGGAAACGTTTAACAAAACTTCCAGGCTGTGTTCAAGTACTATATCAATACAACAATCTGAGATGCATTCCTGGGTTCCTAAGGAAAACTATAATTAATCTTGTTGAATAAGGGATAAAAGACGATGCAGCAGGTTCCTTACCATTTTCATTTGTTTTTAAAACTTCTTTGCTTTCGTTTAGCTTTTGTACAGTCATTTCCAACTGCTCCTTCAGTTCTTTGACCTGTAATATACAAATACAAAATTTTTCAGATTAATCGCTTACATTTATAATGCAAGGAGATTTTAAAATATTCTCTAAATAAGCCAGGCTTCTAAAATAAAGTGCTTGATTTTATGTTTGTGTGTGCGATGGCAAGTCACACAGGGTAAGATCCACACCTCACCACAACTGTGTTTCACTTTAGTTTACTTGGTAGTCATTAATTTAAGTATTCCTTACTATATAATGTATTATTGATTCATTTTTCTATCACACCTTACAATGTTTATATGGAGTGTACACATATACACAGATAGTGGACAGACAGCGGAGCCCCTTCTCACATAGACTGCTCCAGCTCCGCTGTCGTAGGGACAGATACAGGAAATGCCATCTAACTGTACAATAAAAGCTAAATCATTGTTCTGCACTAATCAGTCCAATTTTGCACAACTGCACTATGGCACACTTGCTGTACATATATTTAAATATACATATCTGCATTTTTTTTTTTAATCTTTGCAAGGACTGCTCTTAAGTTGCTTTTTATATTAACAGCATTTCATATTTTTTACGATTTATAGCATTTTATATTTTATTCTTTATTTTATTTTATCTACAACTACTACTCAGTGGTAGTTGTTATTGTGTCTTGTCTCTATGCTGTAACTGCGAAGTAATTTCCCTGCTGGGATGAATAAAGTACTTCTATTCTATTCTATATCAGCACTGCTAAGTCAACTTTTAAGTTGTAATAATACTTCTTTCTGTTTTGGTTACCTGGGTGTTTGGCCTCTAACTCCTGGCGGGCAAAAGGTGTGGCTAAGGGCTGAGGGTCCTGAAGTACTGCTGATGGCCTCATTGGACAACCACATGCTCCAATATGAGGAGGGATGGGGGAAAGGTTGTGTTTTGGGATTTATTTTATCGTTTTGTGTTAGTCGTCATGTGGCAGCCAATTTATCATCCCCTATTGTGTCTATATGATTTAGCTAGACCAGTATTTAAGTGCCCTAATGTTCATTTCAGGAGGTCAGCTTGTCTTTGATAAAACTCTGAGAGTTGTATCAGTTATGATTCTGAGTTTAGTGGACTGAGTTGACCTCTTTTAATGGCATGCCAGTTTAAGTGTTGATTTTGTCAATAATTTTTCAGATTTTTGGGGTAAATAAAAACCCACTTTTTGAATTCAATACCTGTACTGCTGTACTGTTTGGTCCCTGACAGTGTGATTGAATTGAAATAACTTTTTTGTAAAGAATCGAGACGATATTTGTTATGAACTGATGCTATAGGAAAAAATTTAATTACAATTCAACAAGATTTTCCATATGTTAACAATTTATCTTTAGTCATGAGCTGCAAGTGTGAGTTTGGAAGGCCTTCTCGGCATTACCCTCACTATTTGCTCTTACTAAAACATTATCATAAATGACCTGCATTGATGGTAGCTAACTACTGGATAGTAGCCACAGTTTCTCCAGGGCAGTCTGACAGCTCCTGTCTACTCACTGTTCAATGAAGATCACTGGTGCCAAAAATGATTTCAAAATAGTCATTTTGCTACATTTTTGATTCTTTAAAGTTATTTTTGTTCCCATACAATGTGAAGGAGACAATAATTGACTGCTATGCCCCAAATTAAAGACTTATAAAAGCTTACATGGTGTGAAAATAAGCTTGAGGGAAATAAAATTAATAACATGTCTACACCACATGAAAGCTCAGTAAAAACACAACATATCAGACATACCTCCTCTTCCTTACTGAGGTGCTGCCTCTGAGTACTCTGTAGATCCTTGTCAACACTTTCAAGTTTAGCTTGTGTCTCTCGAAGAACCTTTTCCTGTGACACAGTCACGGTATTTTTGACCTTTACTTTTCCAACAAGACCTCGAACCTCTCCTTGCAGTTTCTGTATTATCCCATTAGCCTAAAACAATTTAAAAAAATGTACATTGGACACTGGAACAAATCACAATCAGCCTTTAGCCTAATAGAAAAACAAAAAAAATGTTATCCAGTTGCTAACATTTGCCCATGACCTATGTAATGCAGTTCTAGGGCTGTTGTAAAAAAATATTTTAGTAATCAAGTATTTGATTGTCAATTGATTACGATTAATTGAGTCATTTTAAGGGTGCTTATTGGTCCCCCAAATGACAAAAACCCAGACATTATCATCAGTCAATAAAATCCTCCCAGGCCAAAGTTGAAAATGGGATGTTATGCTAATAACACTTAGCTTTCATCAACAACTCATAGGCGGAAGTGAGAGCGCTGTGCAATGCAAATAATGACCCGGTCAGAACATGGTGTGCTAAATAATAAAACATAATTTAATGACGCTTCGAGGCAGATAAATTTTCCTCGAGGAATTTTAATAATCAAGTTACTCGAATCATTTGAGGAATCGTTACAGCCCTAGCTAGTTCAATGTCACGAAGTTTACAGGAAATTGCCTGCACTGTAAACAATCGTTGTCTACTGTGAAGAGAGAAGTAGCTGTGAGGAGGAGCTTTGTGGGAACAAGCGTTTAGGCACCCCTGAATAGTTGCCTTGGGAGATTCAAGGATTCCTCAAACATACATGAAAGAATCAAGGCAACACCCCAGGCATGTTTTTGATCATAACATGATGTAAAGCTCACAAAGGTTGATTTTACATAATACTGCCCCTTTAGTAAGAAAATGAATAACCATCAACTGAACATATCAGAGTCAGTCTTCCTCTTGGTAGACTGTAGATGCACTCATACGAGGATGATAACCCTACTTATCCATTTGATAACAGACAACTAGTAGATTAAAATAAATCTTTCAATATCAACAATAGTTTTTCCCACCAGAAATACTAAAAAAAGAGCTAAGAGGAAACAAAACACCTTGTCTGTGTTCTAGTAACCCATGCTGTCACTGATAACTTGATATGTCTTAGGTGACACGTTCTGTTCAAGGGGTGACATGACAATGGTGAGCTTTTACAAACCTTTAGCAGCTCTTCTGACAGCGATTTCACTGTTGCTTCAAGTTTTCTCAACTGAACTTCCTTATTTTCTGCACTTTCCTCCACTGATTCCTACAACATAGATTAAAAAGTTAAAATATGTCTGAAAAAAATCACAGATTCTGATAATAGAAAATGTGAGTAAATATGTGAGAAAGTAATGAAACCCCTCCCAGAATTTCATCTTTATTCAGTGGTTGAAATGGGAAATCAATGCATAGGGCTCTGATAAGGACACCTTATAGTGTTTGTGAACAAACATGAGATTCAGATACACAGAGTTTAATAATTAGATGATATGATATATTCTCTTAGTTCCCTTCAGAAAAAGCCAGGGCTTCATAAAGAAACACTGTTTGTTTAACCATTCAGTAAAGGAAAACAACATGAAGACCAGACCAGGGCGAAAGCAAATCTACACATTTCAGTTCTTGAATATAAACGGAAATCTATTATGCAAGTGAAAAAATGAAAACGACACTAAAATAAAAGTTGCTTAGAGAACCAAGAATATTTATTATGACCTCAGCTGACCCACAAACATGACTGTGGAAGCACTAGGGAAGAACTAGCTCCAACCTTCTGCTGCTGAGTGGCCTCCAACACCTCCTTGGTGCGGTACATCACCATCTCCTTATCTTTGACCTCCTGCTCCAGAACAGCCACTCTGACCTGCAGCTGGCTCACTACACGCTCCTTTTCATGGACCTCTGTGTCAAGAGTGCTATTCTCCCTCCTGAGACTCAGGACCTGCTGCTTTAAACGCTGGCATTCCTGCACACATAAACAGAAAACAGCTTTACAACACAACACTTCAACCAATGAATGTATGAGAGTCAATGAATGTCATGGAAAGTTTTCTGGTTTCAAAAAGGAGCGTGTTCTTTTCTTATGAAAATAACAGAAATATTCTCAGAGTTGACTTCATACAAAAGTTCAAATATAAATGTTAATTTTGTTTCACTCCTCACTCCTTCACCAATCAATCAGATTATCCACAGCAGCTGCTTTTGCTTGTTAATCACAGCAGGAGGCTGACCTGATGAGAAGGAGGGTCTAAGCAAAAATAAAAAAATAACAATATATCTACCATTAGCATAACCTTGGATCAATAACATTAATAATTTAGCAAATGTTAAATTATTCTAATTCTTAATAGGCTCCGACATACCCCCTCCAGCACTAGTAAGAGATGACCTCTGGGACAAATTTTTACTCTGTGCGCAGTCCGGCGGGATTGTACTGACCCGGTTTGCGCTTTTAAAAGGTTTTTTTTGTGTGGTTTCAGAAAATGACAGACTGACAGGACAACTACAAACCCCACTTTCCCATCACACACACACTGCTTCCCCACTGTCCGACCATGACATTTGCTGCGCTCCTCCTGAGCGATGTGGTGCGATGACCACAAGAGGGTTAAAACACGCTGATATCATTGCCTTGCAACTGTCTTTCTTTGGCCTTTCTGTCTACTAGCGGAAGCTTGTATTCACCTGAATACAAACGCGCCTGATTCAGCGCGTATGAGTGTCGGTGACAGAGTGTGACCTGGCATTACTTAAAAAGGCTAATAAAATCAACAACATTAACTGTGAACACCTACAATTACTATATGTCGCGATCTTCTTGTGGGGGCAGATGGAGTTTGCTACCTGCCCACACAACGGGTGTCATCAGAAAACATTGCTTAGGATCTATACTGAAAATCTATGTACAGCCAAAAGCTGAAAGTGGCACATCACAAGAAACATCCACTTATAAAACATTGCGCTCACACAGCAGGAAGCTACTTCAAGACAAAAGCCGGACAATGCAACCTATGACTGGGATTTTAAACATGTGAAGTGTAAAAGCAGCAGCAGGCCACAGCCCCATCACCTACCTCTTCCGACCCAGATAGTTTGATTGTTAGGTCTCGGATGATGGACTCGTTCTTATACTTCCTCTCAGTCTGCTCCCTGCAGGAAGTCTCCAGCTCAGTCACTCTGCTTTGGAGCTGCTGTGAGCTCTTCCTATGAGCAGTCTCCAGCTCCTGACGCAGTTGCTCTGTCTCATGTTGAAATCTGCTCTGCAACTAAATAACAGAACAAAGACAAACATCATTCAATTTTACCTCAAACTCTTGGAGAACAGGCAAAGCAATAATAGGCTTGACTCTTTCAACTTTAAATGTTAAAAATTTTTCATAAAGCCTCAAAATGCCTGAAAATGCTCAAAAAGACCTAAAAATGCTGCAGAAAGGCAAATTGTTTCTCCAATTTGAGTTTCTCTTCAGTGGCTCCCTTTTATATCAAGAAAAGGGCATCTTCTTTAGTGAGATTGACTATTCTGAGAGTGTTAATGGTCAATGTTCTAAGACTACAGGTAGGCCTGTCGCGATAAACGGTAAATCAATTAATCGTACTATAAATTAAAACTATCAACGTCATTTTAATTATCGGCATTATCGTCTCTTCCGGCCTTTTTCCTCTTTCTGTTGATGACACCCAATGAAAAAAGGCTCAACTCCAGTGCTCTCCACTGACGCCCCCTTCCTCATTTTACTTAGTGTAAAGTCCAGCGCACACGAGCTGTCGGCCGATTGTCGGCCCATTTTCAAAACCTGACAGATCACACATTAGCCGACAGAAATCCTAGGTATAACTGTTCGATCGGGTTCGTTCCTGCCGTGTGGTGTCCAACAATGGGCACAAAATAATGGCTACAAGTCCAGTGAACTAATTTTAAAACCAGGCATTAATCAATGCTTTACTACAATCTACCTGCAATGCATGTTGCTAGTGTCAGCGTAAAGTCCTGACCGAATGAAAATCATTATAACCTATTTATGTCACGTTAACGAAGAACAGCTGAAAAGTTACCGGGTTTATCAACTGCGGTAGCAATTTCGCTCCAACTCCTCCTCTTGTCATTTCTATATTCTTTGCATGTTGAATAAACATTAATGTTGTTAAAACGTATCATCTCCAATGTCCGCTGGACTTCGGGTTGCAGCGTGTCAGCTGTTTGGGATTCCCCTCTGTAATTTCCCCTCAGAAAGCACGGAGGAGAATCCGCGCTTTCTGATTGGCTCCCTGTCACATTCAACAGGCTGCGTTAAAGCGCCCAGTCGGGGAAAACCCCTGATTTAGATCGGAGCGGCAACGACGATCTACCGTAACACACCACACAACCTTAGAAAGAACAACTTTCTAAGATTGTTGTAAGGGGAAAAATAGGAGCAAAAAATCATGTAGTGTGAACTATTGCATCAGGTAGTCGATGTGCCCATTTTCTCTATTTAAATCTAATTATTACTGAAGAGCAACATAATATACAGACTTCATAATCTGCACTCTTTTGGTTGAATGCAGTATTTATTTCCACTTTGGCTTTATGTTGTTTAGTTTTTTTTTTCAAGTGAGTTTTTTGTTAATGGAGACTGAGAATCCATTTTATTTTTGTTTTTGGTTGTTTTGTTCATTTTGTTTATGAACAAAAGTGTTAAGTGTTCTTTTGAAAATAAAGTGTATCTATCTTTGGCAGGAAATCGCATGCATTATTACGTCATTTCCATTAAATCAGTGTAAAAAGGCCTTCAAACAATATTATCGTTTATCGCAATAATTTTTGAGACAATTAATCGTTGAGCAAAATTTGCTATCGTGACAGGCCTAACTACAGGGGTCTGGTGACTCCTGAAGTATGAGCCCAAAGACCTAAAAGTCTTCCTCGTCATCATTCCATTCTTGTCTGTCTCACACTATGAGACAGACAAGGTGTGAGCAAGACTCATTTGTTCTCTCTGGTGCTACAAATTACTCTGCAGGGATACAACACCTGGACCAACAAGGTCAGTCTCTGAGAATGTTAAGTGTTTAACCTGTTAAGTGACCTTACTAGTCTGTCGAACCACAACACTGAATATGGCTGAAGACGTTGAAATGTCGTAGAGTAGGGAAGACATCAATGTAAAACTGAAAACCAAACCTCTTTCTAGGATGCTTGCGGAAAGGGCAAAGTTAGGAGTGAGTAACTAGAAGTTGAATGATAACAGCAATATGTGTATCATGTCTTCTTAAAGGTCCTGTACCATTCAGAGATTAACCTGTAGCTTCCAGGAGATTTTTTAGCTTTAAATCTCTGTATGGCACTTGACATCTCTTCATATGTTATCGGGGCTGTCAGTCTCCTATTTTGTTCAACTCCAACTGTAGGCAAGTCCAGAGAATTAAGAAATGTGTTTTTTCAGTATCTTTTGAGGAAGGTGGTTGTTTTGGTACTTTCTAAAGTTATCTTCCTGATTATACTGTAAGTGATTTGTGGAGGGGTTTCTAATCTTATGTATGGTATTTGCTGCTTGCTGCTTTCTGAGTTGCCTTACCAGCAATCTGTTTGCCTTAGCTCCCTGTTCATAATAGTCTTGTCTTAGATATCAGAATTTTTTTCTGGAGCTCCCCTTTCAGAGGGTTGTTTATTTCTTTTTAAATATTTTTATTTTCTTTAAGAAGCTGAATATTGCGGGTTGTTTGAAATCCTATCTTGAGAATATTTAATTTTCCCACCAAATTGAGATACAAGACTCTTTTTCTCTGACAGTGCTTTGAGGCTACCAGTTTCCCTCTGATCACTGATTTACATGTATCCCATAAGTCTATTGGACTCATTCCTTCATTGTAATTTTTTTACATAGTTTTATTTCATTTTTTATTTGTTCTTTTACTTCTTTCTTGTTCAGAATGCCAATGTTTAATTTCCAAACTGTGTCTTTCCTCCTACTATTTAAATTTAATTTTACCTGGATAGAAAAGTGATCCGAGATATCTGCAGCTCCGATTTCACACTTAATTACTTTATGAAGGTCCCACTTGTTCATAATCACATTATCAATTCTTGAATGCATGTTATGTGTCATTGAATAATGTGGTTGTGTTTCGCTGAGACATGGCTGCATGATATTTATGTCTCCAACATCTCTCTGCCAGGCTTTCTAACTATACAGGCAGACAGAGACAATAGGAAAGGAGGTGGATTAGCAGTGCATGTGAACAACTGATAGTGGTCCAGGACATGTTGCAGTGAAATGTGATCTTTGCAGCCCAGATAATAAACTGTTAGCTTTAAGTTTTCCTCCCTATATTTACCAAAAGAGCCATAACAGTGTTATTTTGGCAGCGGTTACAGCAGCCTAGTGCCTGCCTGCCTCCAGCTGTTGTGGTTTTCCAGAGCTCAGCGTACCTGTCTTTTGCTGATCTTAGGTGTTGAATTTTAAATTCTTTACTTGAAAACAAGGAACTGAGTCTTACCTCTAAAATTTTCTCCCTCTCCAACTGCAACTCCTCAGAATGACGGCTAGAAAGCGAGCTGGTCTTATTCGTCCACTCTGACCGCAGTTTCTCCAGCTCTTTAGTCTTTTCAGACAGAGTCTAGAAGAGAGCACACATCCATTGGTAAATAATTTTGGCTCTGCTTTTAAAAGGCTACAGCAATAATCTGACACATTCTACACATAACAGTTTCAGTGTACTTTATAAGTGTAGCTCCAAAAATTAAACTATCATCAAATATTCAACATATGTTGTCACTCATTTCAGAAAGTGAAACTTAAATAATAAATAATGTAGATTCATTACACATGAAGAGAAATATTCCCATGCCTCGTTTCTCGTAATTTTGATGATTAGGGCTTACAAAATTCAGTTATGCAATTAGAATATTGCATGAGATCAATACAGACAAGACGTTTTTTTTAATCCATAAATTCCATGTTATGTCTGTTGGTTTCTACTTGTTAAATCTCACAATGAGCGTACTTGACCACAATGCTGGAGACACAGTGGAAATACTAATATAAATCAATATTAAGAATGGTCAAAACAGACAAAGATATGAGTATTATTTTGTTGGTGGCAGGTTAGGACACTCACAGCTCTGAGCATGTGGTCAGAGATCTAGGAGGAAGCTGTTCACTTCACACAGAAAGAAATGGATGGACTATAGAATACTACACGGACCACACTTTGACTGGTGATTTTGCTAGTCTGACATGGTGTAATAACAGCCACAAATCTAAAAATTTATGTGTTGTTTTGCTTGATTGTATTTGATTTTCTCGTTTGAAATTAATGTGCATCATACATGGATAGCTGAATGTCTTTGAAAACAATCAAAATATGGGACATCATCTCAGTTTATGAAAAAAGTACAATCCTCAGGGTCCCATATAAAGCAGGTGTTCGCTTTATAGGTAACTGATCTCACTTTTCAGGGCAGATTTTAGTGACAGGTGTGAACAATTATGCTAGAGATTAGAACCCAGTCTAAAATTCAGGTTAAAAACAAATGGTTGATGTACGGGCGATCTGTAGTGCGATTTCAGTAAACCTACAACACAAACAGCACCGACATAATCAAACGAGAATGCACAGCATAAAATTCTGTTCATCTACTTATTGTAGTCTAAATAGAGGAGGAGGTAGTTTACCCTGGTGACTAAAGAGACAGAAGAGGAGACGCAGAAGTTAGACCGTAACAAGCACAACACCCTTCATGCACATGTGGGCCTACCCTGCCACGTGTACTCCCTTGTCAATCACACATCCCAGAAGATTTGCACTTGACTCACCCTGCCATTACAACAAGTGACAAAATGGAGCTGGAAGATGTTAAAAGCTGAAACTTCTTTTACAAAAAATTTTTTCCTCCCTTTTTTATGCCTTAAGAAAATCAAACAAATTTTTGAAAAAAATCCTGAAGCAAAGGATCATAATTCATGCTTGAAAGGGTTAAAGTGGATTAGTCTGGTTGGATCAGACAGACCACAATGACCATAGGATGGGACCGGGTCAGGTTAGACTATTTTAGACCCAATATAAACTCTAAATCTAAGACTTATCAACAAGCATCTAAATCAAAACAAGCACTGACAAAGACTGATCCTCAGTTGAAGTAGTAACTTTACAGATTTCCTATGGTAAATATGATGAAGATTCTAGATTGTGTCAGTAAACTATATCTATACCCTGGTGGTGGATTTTTGTGTTTGTAGGGTCAAACTCATTCACTCACCTGCTGAGTGTAACTCAGCTGCCTAGACAAATCATCTTCAGTCTCCTTGAGCTTCCTGTCTAAAGCCTGCTTTTCTGCCTGAAACATTGAGAAAACAAGACTCATCAGTACTATTGTATCACAATAATGTCTTCTCTGCAAAGTGTTCATTCATTTCCAAGTGACAAGCTCCAGAAGTAAATGGCTAGATTAGGGTTAAACATTCTTATACGATGATGTAGATTGGCATATTTAGATGGAACAGAAATCAAAACAGTGTATATCTTACTCTTTTGGACAGAACAAAAGAAATTAATTTTTTCAATATTTAGAACAAAGATTTGCTCTGTAACCAGAGGCAAGCAATGACAAAATAGAACACAAATAATTCTAACAAAACAATTTTTTCAAAATCAAAAACTCTCCCCAAATCCTTCATAGCTCCAAGCTCTTCAGGAAAAAAGATAATCCACTATACACCGTGTTCCAAATTATTATGCAAGTGATATTTTCTCAGATTTTCTTAAATGCTCAATACAAATGACGGTCAGTATAATTTTCAAGTTATGAACTATTACAGTATAAATCAAATTTTACTGAACAAAGCTCCCCATGAGAACAATATTTTTTTCAAAAATAAAAAACTCACAATGCATGGTTCCAAATTATTATGCACAGCAGATTTTCTAAACATTTTATGGATTATAAAGAACTGCAAACGGTCATTCTTTGAATGTGCAGCATTAAGTGGTCACATGTACTAAAATCAAAAGCTATTTCAATCAAAAACATCTTAACAGACCGAGTTCCATGTTAACATAGGACCTTCTTTGATATCACAGCATAATTCTTGCATCCATTGAACTTGTGAGTTTGTGGAGAGTTTCTGCTTGAATTTCTTTGCAGGATGTCAGAATACCTTCCCAGAGCTGCTGTTTTGATATGAACTGCATTCCACCCTCAGATCTTCTGCTTGAGGAAACTCCAAAGGTTCTCAATAGGGTTGAGGTCAGAGGTCAGAGGAGGATGGTGACCACACCATGAGTTTCTCCCCTTTTATGCCCATAGCAGCCAATGACACAGTGGTATTCCTTGCAGCATGAGATGGTGCATTGTCATGCATGAAGATGATTTTGCTACTGAAGGTACGGCTCTTCTTTTTGAACCATAAAAGAAAGTGATCAGTCAGAAAGTCCATATACTTTGCTAAGGTCATTTTCACACCTTCAGGGACTCTGAAGGGGTCGAGCAGCTCTTTCCCCATGATTTCAGCCCAAAAAATGACTCCACCACCTCCTTGGAATTGGTGGTGGCCATCCACCACCAATCTACTACTGCGTCCATCTGGACCATCCAGGGTTGCACAGCAGTCATTAGTGAACAAGTCTGTTTGAAAATGAATCTTCATGTACGGCTGGGCCCACTGCCACCGCTTCTGCTTGTGAGCTCTGGTTAGTGGTGGCCCAATAGTAGGTTCATGCACCGCAAGCCTCTGGAGGATCCTCCACCTTGAGGTTCCAGAGGCACCAGCAGCTTCAAATAACTTTTTGCTGCTTTGTAAGGGCATTTTAACAGCTGCTCTCTTAATCTCATGAATTTGCCTAACAGAAACCTTCCTCATTATGCCTTTAACTGTACAAACCCATCTTTGTTCTGATCAGCCACAAATCTCTTCACGGTACGATAACGCTTCAGTTTTCGTTAAAAATCTAATGTTTTCATATCTTGTCATACGGCACTACACTATCTGATGATTTTCGTCAGCAGAGAGATCCTTTCTCTTTCCCATATTGCTTGAAACCTGTGGCCTGCTTAATAATGTGGAACATCCTTCTTAAGTAGACTTCCTTTAATTGAGCTCACCAGACAAACTTATCAACCCAGCTATCTGAAATTAATTATAGTGATTCAAAGAGCCCTGACACACAATACAATCTATAAATTTAAAAGCACGACAAAAAATTTTACCTTTATGAGACTTAAATCCAATTTGCATAATAATTTGGAACACGGGGTAATTTATGACAAAAAATGTTTTAACCAAATTCTAACAGTTTTCTACATTTTTAAAAACCTTTTAAGGAAATTTGTTGCCATAAGCAGCTCCTGTAGTTTCCCTCTGCATGCTGTGAGGACAAACCAGTTTCAAAAAGCCTTCCACGTAGAGTTTGAAGATCCAAATTTTTTTTAATATGGCTTAAATCGCCGTGCCTCTCTTTCACTGCCTTCTGCTTGTGGCTGCTTTGATGTGTGTAAGAAAATATGTCTCATTCATTGTCTGATGGACAATCAGAAAGCATAGTCACTAAACATTCGAGATGTAGTGGTGAACAGCAATCCCGGTTCAGAATATTTTCAGTTCGCTTCAATAAAAACAAACAAAAAATACCAATTATATTGACTATGAACTGCCTTACTGTTGTTGAGAGATGCATTTTCTAACATAAAGTTCTGGTTTGGCCCATCTGTCTGTAGCTGTAGGAGACCTTAATGCTCCCTAACAGCAGAGTTTAGTGATTATCTGGAAGTCCTCTCAGTTCTGTTTTGATGTCACTTTTTAAAGTCGCCCCACAAAACGTTGCTTTGCATACTAAGTTCAACATATTAAAGTCTTTATGTGCTCTGGTTTGAAATAATGCTGGAAACAGAAAATATCTGGCGTCTGCCAACCTAACAGTTGGCAGACGCCAGATATTTTCACTACCAAATGTGGGCCAAACTAAATATTGTTTAAATGGTCATTTTATTTTCAAATAAACATAGTAATGTTTATTTGATATTTATTAATATCATGGTAATCATTAAAATCACAAACCATTTCATCCTGGCTAAAAGAGTTTACATTTTATTTTAAGTTGAAGAAAAAACAGGAAGAAAAACTTCTGAGTCTAAGCAGGAGTGCAAAACATTAGAGAGTGGAATGTTCCTGATAAAATATAATGTCGGCTTCTGGCCTCTCAGATCATCATATCGACAATTCTAACACTGAACATAAAACTACTTATAATGTATATAATTTATTGTCAGCTTCTGGCAGCAAAGTAACATGTTTATTTGTCTTCTATGGTGCTTTCATACTAAGTAATAATAATTACATCTGTATTACTATTCAATTTTAGTAGAAAAGGAAACAGATCTTTTCATGCAATAAAATAATTAAATAGATCTAACCTGCAAGGAAATGTTTAAATTGATCAGCTGTTGTAATGTACATGTGGCTCTATGTTTGCATTTTATGTGCCTTAAACAGGCCTGGACATTTAATCTATGCTCCACAAACCTCTATAAACCAAGATGGCACACTGTATTTCTGAATGCAATTTCAGAGAAGAATCTGGCATCATCAAACCATCTACAGTGCTGCCAAATTTCACATCTTGTTTCGATCAGTAACAGCAGAAAAGTAAAGTTGACAACAAGACCCAGCCCGGATCTCACTGCAGAGTTCTGTGACACAGAACAGTGAAACAATGGCGTGTGAGCTAACCTTCAAAGACGCCAGACAGGCTGCCAAATATTCTTTCACTTCTTTGTTTGAGCCTTGAATAAGCCGCAGAGATAAGTGGTTCAGGTGTTTGAAAGCATTTGTCTCTACTACGCTGAAGGTGGCACAGCCCTCCACCATTGTAGACTGGCATGTCAAATGAAGGAGAAACCTGTGAACATACATCAGAAAATACTGGATAAATAATAATGATCATTACTGAATGGTGATTATTTAATTTATTGAAAATACCATCAAAGGCAATAAAATTCTGCGTCCACATTTACATAGAGTAAAAAAGTAAAAAATGTGGAATTCCAATGAAACCAAGCCACATTCAGGTAGACCTGCAAAACCTTGACCACAAAAAGCTTCAGACAACATTCCAGGTTTACAGCCTATGATAAGATAAGATAAGATAAATCTTTATTGTCATTGTCACAAGGACAATGAAATTTAAAAGGTGCCATCGGTCAGTGCATATGCTTAAAAACAAAAAATAACTGTCTCACAATTCACACACAATGTAAGAATTAACAAATAACTGGTAAAAAAAACAAAAAAAACTAATAAATAAGAACAGCCACATTCTCACATACTATACATCATTCATGATGATTAATGGTTGTTTTTGATTGCATTTAGTTTTGTTATTGCTATCGGGTAGAAACTGTCTCTGAGACGGTTGGTTCTTGTTCTGGTTGCTCTGTATCTTCTGCCTGAAGGCAGCAGTGTGAACAGAGAATGTCCGGGGTGAGAAGTGTCCTTTGTGATGTGTTGTGCTTTTCTTAGACAGCGGTCACTGTGCAGGTCCTCCAGTGAGGGGAGAGGGCAGCCAATGATTTTTTGGGCTGTATTCACAACCCTTTGGAGAGCTTTCCTTTGAGCCGTAGTGCTGCTGTTATACCATACGCAGATACAGTAGGTCAGTATGCTCTCTATGGAGCACTTGTAGAAGGACACCAGCAGCTTCTCCTTGATGTTGTTCCTCCTGAGAACCCTCAGGAAGTACAGTCTTTGCTGGGCCTTTTTTATCAGCTCGAAGGTGTTCATGTTCCATATGAGGCCCTGCTCAAT
This sequence comes from Xiphophorus hellerii, assembly GCF_003331165.1. Taxonomy (NCBI): domain Eukaryota; kingdom Metazoa; phylum Chordata; class Actinopteri; order Cyprinodontiformes; family Poeciliidae; genus Xiphophorus; species Xiphophorus hellerii. The sequence continues at coordinate 28,723,080 of NC_045680.1, forward strand.
GTGGACCCCCAGGAAACGGAAATCAGCTACCCTCTCCACACATTTTCCCCCAATGGTTAGTGGTGTAATGTCCGTTTTATTCCTCTTGTAATCTATTATGAGTTCTTTTGTCTTTGAGTTGTTGAGGAGCAGATTGTTCTCCCTGCACCACACCACCAGCCGCTCCACCTCACCCCTGTAGGCGGACTCGTCGCCTCCTGAGATGAGCCCCACCACTGTGGTGTCATCAGCAAACTTGATGATGGTGTTGCTGTGGTGGGCAGAGGTGCAGTCGTATGTGTACAGACAATAGAGCAGGGGGCTCAGCACACAGCCCTGTGGAGAGCCAGTACTAAGGCTGAGAGCAGTGGATGTATGTTTTCCCACCCTAACTCTCTGCTGTCGGTTGGTCAGTAAGCTCAGAATCCACATGCAGGTGGAGTGAGGGAGGCCCAGGTCCCCCAATTTGTCCACCAGTCTGTGAGGGAGCATGGTATTAAAAGCAGAGCTGTAGTCCACAAAGAGCATCCGCACATAGCTCCCCTGCTGCTCCAGATGTGACAGAGCAGCATGGAGGGCCGTGATCACAGCGTCCTCTGTGGATCTGTTGGCTCTGTAGGCGAACTGGTGGTGGTCAAAGCCAGGAGGGAGAAGTGCTGTGATGTGACCCCGGACCAGTTTTTCAAAACACTTCGTCACCACAGGGGTTAGTGCCACTGGCCGGTAGTCGTTGAGGCAAGAGATGTGAGGTTTCTTGGGTATGGGGACTATGGTGGAAGATTTCAGGCAGGATGGGACTGTAGACAGGGCTAGGGACTGGTTGAAGATCCTGGTGAAGACTCCAGCCAGCTGATCCGCGCAGTCTTTCAGGACACGTCCAGGGACGCCATCAGGTCCAGCAGCCTTCCTTGGGTTGACAGCCCGCAGTGTGAGCCTCACCTCGTGCTCCTCTACAACGAGGAGTGTGGTGTTGTGGGTCGCTTGGTGTAGTGTGGCTGCCTCTGTTGGCTTCACCTCAAAGCGGGCAAAGAAGAGGTTCAGCTCCTCTGCCAGCGTGGCGTCGCCTTCCGCAGCTGCGAGGTTGGTCCTGTAGTTGGTGAGATGCTGGATTCCCTGCCACACCTGCCTGCTGTTGTTGCTGTCAAGGTAGCCCTCTATCCTCCTCCTGTAGTCAGACTTAGCCATTCTGATGCCACTCTTCAAGTTAGCTCGGGCTGTACTGTAGACGGTCCTGTCCCCAGACCTGAAGGCGGTATTCCTGGTCTTTAGCAGTCGCTGGACCTCCTGAGTCATCCAGGGCTTCTGGTTTGGGAAGACCCGGATGCGTTTATCCACAGCTACAGTGTCAATACAGTACTTGATGTAGCACAGTACACTGTCTGTAAAAACCTCCAGGTCCTGATGTTCAAAAACATCCCAGTTTGTCCTGTCGAAACAGTCCTGCAGCTCCTGTGTCGCATCCTCGGGCCAGGATTTGATGGTTTTGGTGAACCAAAACCATCAATACATACATACATACATGCATACATATACATTATATACGTATATACTGTATATATATATTTCAAATAAATATGAATCAACATAATATACAGGTTAGGAAACCTGTATATTTCAGAAAGGATTCTAAAATGACTGACAAAAATATTGATTATTTTTACAATTACATTATATTTGTATTATTTGACTGGATTTCATGGTGAAAAGCATTTGTTCATACCTGGGATTGTCCGAGTCTTGCTCCAAGTTACACAGGTTAAGCAGGTCAATAAACTTCTGAGGAAATGATGCAAAGTCTATCAACAGGCCCTGCTGCACTTTCAAACTACTCAAACACACAAAAAGCAACAAAAAAATAATCTGATTTCAATTTTAAACACAATCTGATATTCTTTAGAAAATACAAACCTTTGGAAGTCTTCTTCTGATATAGGAAGGGTGAAAAGAAAATATGGGTCTGCATCATCAGTTAACTTTACTAGAAGATCCTAATATTTGACAAAAGAGAAATAAATTAATTAATACAACATTTAAGCAGGTAAAGTGATGAATAAATGTTGCTTAGGAATACTGTCCATCTTTGTGTGCTGCACTTTCACAATAAGTTATTGGGACAGTTCATGAAAAGCTCCACTCACCCTTCTGTGAACTGGAGTAGTTGACAGCTCAATAGTGACACGGACATTTGCTTTCCTGTAAAATTAAACCAAGTTACCCAGTTATCTTTAACCTGACTTTGCTTGGCTATAAAGCCAAGTTAAAGAGTAAGTAGAATCTGATTAAAGTTGTAGATGCATCAAATTGCAGTCATCATCGCTATATTGTTTCCAGCATAACAAATGCAAATTACTGCAATATTTGATAAGTGATGTACACCAAAGCGTCAGCATCCAATAGCATATTTGACCCCCTCATTGGATTTTCAATGTCCATTATATGTGAGACATCAGGCACAAATTGTGGCACTGGCAGCTATCGTGGCACTCCCGGTGACAGCTGCTGTAAGGTGCCACGGGCTGCCGCGACCTCATAGGCCCAGTCCCAAAGCTCAGTGCGCACCCTACGTCCCTCTGTGAAGTGCGGATTCAGTCAAGTGCACATAAGGGTTTGAGTGCAAAAATGTGAGAATTTGGACAGTACGCCCCTGTGTCGTAACCTCAACATCCAAAATGGCTGGATGTCGATGTCACTGTTTAGGCATTTGTGCTGTTAAAAATACAACTACAAAACAAATTATTTTAAATGTAAAGATATTTTTTGCTTTCCTAAGTCATTGTTGGAGATATGTGTTTGACTTGCTGAATACAGAAAATTCTACGGAACACATGTTCCGTAGAGTGAAACAAAAATTATTTCGATACTTTTGAAAACTGATTTTAGTCTTTTTTTTGCGACAGACAGCTTGCTCAATGAACTTTGCATATTTCCAATATGGAAAAAAATACACATTAAAATGTACTAATATTCAATGTAACAGTCTGTGATTTGACTAGAGACATGATTTTTTTTACTCATATTTATGCAGCTAAAAGTTAGTTTTGTTTAAAGTGGAGCTAATGTGCTAACAAAGATCAAGTTAAGGACAAACATACGACATATATAAAAAATAATTTAAAAAATGCCTGATGCTACATTTGAAAAATAAACAGATTAATGGAACTAAAATGTCTGCGATGGACTGACAACCTGTCCAGGGTGTACTCCGCCTCTCACCCGAAATGTCTTGCTAGAGATAGGCACCAGCAACCCTCCCAAAGAAGGGGATGAAGAGTTAAATTATGATGTATTTATATTTAAATATTATGATATATTAAATCCTCTGGCTTCATTCACAAATACTGCTTTCTAAAAAACACCTCCATTTTTAAAGTGATATCATTTTATTTAAGAGAGTGCTTAAACATTGCAACATCACAAAAGCCCAATGTGAATTAAATAAGATAATAACTTATTTTATTAAATTAAGATAAGTTAATATCTTAATTTTACATTTTAAATTTGCCTTGCATTTGGGACATTTTGTTTTACTTTCCTCACAGTTTGTGACTATTTTTTTTATTTCTTAATTTTTCTGTTCAGTTTATCATATCAATTTTTTTGTTACTAATGTGTGCCTTGTCATGCTATTTTGTTTGACCTTAGTATAAAGACTGGAAAAAACAACAAAACATTGCCATAAATCCACCTTTTAACTCAAAACGTCACATGCAACAATGAATTGTAGGTAATACACTTCGCTGAAGTCCAACAAAATGCGGGCTTCATGTAAGGACGGAAATAGTACCCAAAATGGGCGGGGCGAAGGGCGGATGTGGAGAATGTGGCACACACTACGCACTCAAACTCTTCAACATGAACGCGCATGTGAAGTACACAAGGGCGGAAAGAGGGTGGGAGTGCGAGTATTGGGACAGGGCCATACTGGCACCTGCCAAGGGCTGCCGCAGCACTTCCGGTGACAGCTGCCTTAGGTGCCACGGGTTGCAGAGACCTGCTACTGGCACCTGGCTATTGGCACCTTGGGGTGCCAGACCAGCCAGTGGCCTGCCGCAACCTGGCACGGGGTGCCAGCTACAGCTTAATACGGTAACTTCTAGCTTCTTTGACGTATGCCATAGCTTTTGTGTCAGACTGACAGTTAATTATTTGTATTTTGAACCAAAAACAAACAAACAAAAAACTAATACAAATACAAACATTCGTCACTGATTCAGTGACATATACCGCAGCTTCTGTGTCAGATTGAAAATGAATGAATTTATAAAAAATTAAAAAAATTTAAAAAAAAACCCACCGGTGGATCTGGCACAGCCATGCCATGCTACGGAACCCCCTAGGGCAGTGGTCCCCCCCCCCGGAAACAGCATCGGACTCGATACTTAGTACGCGCGCACCCCCCACCCCCGGCCGGTCCGCAGCAAAATTGCGAAGGGCTGACCGGTCCGCGCGAATAAAAAGGTTGGGGACCACTGCCCTAGGGGAGATGGGGGAAATTTTCTTTTGAGTTTCCTCGCAAAAGTATTGCATTAATTGTATTAAGAGTATTGCATTTCCTCTTAATTGTGTTCCCCCACAATTAGCAAATAAGCCCTGGTCTATTTTGGATACAGTCACAAATGTGAATTTAAAATTTCTAATATGTACACATTTTAAGAGCTGTAATATTTACGGCCATAGAAAGGTCATGCAGTTCATCAACCATGACACTTTAATACAGACATTGTGGTGTAAGGTTGGGCTGGATGAAGACAAGGTGTTCAGCTAAGAAGAATAATGGAGGTCTAAGATTCTTGCCATCCTACAAAACATGCTTACAATATTTGCAAGTTTATTAAGGTTTTGTAAGCAACAATTTATCTTGAGTTTGTGCTGTGTCTTGATAACATGTCTGCTCTAACAGTGGGCCCTGGTAGCACTGGTGAGATGGAGTGAACATTAACATGGTGGATTTTTGACAGTGAGAATTAGTAGAGCCTTTATGATTCTCTTCTTAAAGACAAAGATTAGAGGTATTTATTTTGACTAGAAAGCACCAATTTTTTATTTATTTGTTTATTTAAAAAGGTCAGAGCAGTATTATGTTGTTTTTATAGTATGACTATCAGTTTTCTTGATTTAGTTAGGTATAAAATTGCAATGGGATTGTATGTTAAACTGAGCCTTAAGATGAGCTATGGAGAGAATAAACAGCAAACTGAATTCATCAGACTGCAACAGACAGTGTATCGGAAGAGCAGCATTAAAGATGCTTGATGGAGGAAAGCATGAGAACAAAACATGACCTGTGGCTAATAACATTTCTGTGCTCTTGCAGACTGAGATCATCCTATTTTCCACCTCTGAAGGTTGCTGTCTCTTTAAAACAAGCTGAACTGGAAGACTTGGCAGCCTGATAGACACAGCACAGGGGCCGTAGTTTGCAGTTTTCTACGAATCTCAGCTTATTCTAGAGAATCTGTAACCAGTGTGAAATAATCCAACTTAACCACCCGTAGGTATATTACGGATCAGATATACACCGGTTCTAAAGGAGCTCAGCTGGGCGGAGTTAGCTTACCTTTCCTCGCAGTCCTTATGCTTCACATGAACCTGTAAGACTTTGTTGAACAGTTCCTCCATGATGATGATGTACAAACTAGAAAGCTACTGAAGAGGCAGAGTACAAAAGATCGCTTCCGCTGTCTTGTTGCCTAGAGCTTTGCCGCTTTCAGCCGCCAACTGTTTTAACTTCTTCTTCCCAGTCCTTATGTTTTCTTGGGGAATGACAATGTTGTCTTACAGTGTATACCGCCACCTACCGTACCGGAGTGTGTAGGACAGAGACTTGAAAAATGAATTCTAGAATACGAGCCCGTTCTGACACGAAATGTCATTTCCTTCCCCACATTCCGTAGCCAGGACTTTATTTTCTAAATTACAAATTTTTTCCCTTTTGTTCTAATATTTTGAATAATGCATAATAAGATGCCCAACATGTTCACAATCACAAAGTGATGTGGCAGGATGGTTTTCTGGACTATCATAAGCTTTATTTAACCTTATATGATTCAATCTTAATCTCTACAGCACTAACTGCTCTCTTCTGCTCCTACCTCACCCCCACTAGCACAAATGGAAATATATTTATGTATACTCCAATTACAAATTTAGAAGTGATTTCACAAAAATTTTATCTAATACCCTTTTAAATATTTCTAGCACATCAAAGCAAATGTACCTCTTCTCTTCAGCCGAGTTTCTCCTGCTTCTAACAGTACAGTGTTATGTGAAATTATTTTATTGGCAAATAGGCATACTCAATATATAGTTTACTTTGTGATTTGTTTAATTTCTCTAGATGAGTTTGGGATGATGGTGCCTGGCTAAAACATCTGTAATCAATTGCTGATTATATTAAGGTCTGCATTTGCACCCCAATTCTATCATGCTGCAGTTTTCATTAAATTACTGATGTATTTTTAACTTTGTTTAATGTTTTTCTTCCTGTATTGTTCAAGATTTATGATGTTCATGGTAAATGTAATAAGCTGTTTGTCACAGACGGAAAGGAAAACTGAAAAAAATAAAACAAGTCTAACTCAGCCCCAGTCTGAGGGAGACTGACACTCATCTTCAGTTTATTCCATTTTCTAATAGTTGCACCAACAGTTATTGCTTCTTCATGAAGCTGCCTGCCTGTTGTCCTGTAACCAAACTACAATTAAAATTACAGAACTCCCCGTTCTAAGATCGGAAACTTGATATATATTGTAACGATTCTGTGTTTTAGTTCTGCTGGGGTCCATATGGTTATTTGTATTTGTTATAAGTTGCATTGTGATCCTTTTTGTTATATGTAGAGTGTTATGGGCTCCCACTCACATGTGATAGGCCTGTCATGTGGACGGGGGATCGGGGGAGCGGGAGTACCAGGACCGGAAGTGGGGAGAGTTCAGAGGGGAGTTAGCAGTGAAGCTATCAGTTGAGTGTGCCAATTTGTTAGAGGCGTGAGCTGCAGCCTCAGAAATAGCAGCTCGTACTTATTAGTGATGGGATTTTCGGCTCCTTTTCGAGATGCGGCTCTAATGGCTCTTCTTACTGTGGAGAGCCGGCTCTTTCGGCTCCCCATATATATTTTTGACATTATTAATTAATTAATAGCTTAAACCTAATTTTATAATATTTTGTTTCATTATTGACATTGTTAAGCACTTATGATGAGTAAAAATGCCGCATAACAATGCTATAGCAATACCGATGCGTGTGATGTCCGCATGTGCCTGTGCAGGTTGTTTGTCGAGCCTGCACGATAGGAAATGCTGACTTTGCACAGTCTGCACTCTGCCCTGGAGCTTGATGTAGCATTAAAATGAGTCCAAATCTTGATCCGTTTTCTGTCACTCATTTATTTTCACCTATTCAGTTCTCACACTGACTCCCCTTCTTTCTGTGCTTCCTGACCGCTGAGTGAGTGTCTGTACATAAACACCTGCCGACGAACGCTATACAGCTTGGCCAATTGCCTGCCGTTTCCACAAAAAAAGTGGAGATAAACTTTTTTTTCAGTGTTTTCCCGCCACATTATTAATTGAAACTATGTGTGATTGGTCAGATGTGTGGAGCACACGCTTGACATGAGGGCAGTGGACCGACCGAGGGAAAAAAACTCTCCGCTCTAGCACTGGCAGAAGAGCAAAACGCGAAGGAGAGGGAGAAGGGGGCGGAGAGACAGCGAGGCACCGCAGGACAAAAAAAAACGATGTGGGGAAAAACTATCGGCTCTGGCACTTGCAGAGCACAAGCACAACGACAGGGAGGCGGAGAGACAGCGATATACTGTAGAAAAAAACCCGGCTCCCAAATAGGATCCTAAAATGGCTCCCATTGTGGAGCCGGTTCCAATCCTTCACTTCAAAGAGCCGGCTCTTAGAGCCGGATCGTTAGCGACCGACACATCACTAGTACTTATTTCTAACAAACCCTGTTTGGCGGGACTACATCTGCGGTGTTGGCATCATTACAATATTAAGCAGTGTATCATGCTTAAAAATAATAATTAAAACAATATTGGTCACTCACACTGCTAATGACATTTCCTGGGATTCAATATGTGACCTTTTTAGAGATTGTTTTACATGTATTTCTACATGCCCTCATGGAAAAAAAAATTATATTTAAGTATATTTTAACTATACTGTATTTTTCTGAAGTACATTTTTAGTATGTTATCAAGTGGGTATACTTAAGATTGTAACTGTTTTTAACACTTGGATAAAACAGTAAAGCTGGGGTATGCTATTGGTCGAATGTGATGGATCAATAAATGAATAAGGAATGCAATTGGTAGACCTCTATGGAAACTAACCTGCTATCCCATAATGTAGAAATAAAGGCAACGGTTTAGTTTTTTCTTCTTTTGTTCTTTTTCGACTAAACTACTTCCAAATCTGCCCCATAGCGCCCCCATGGGGTGGCTGAATGTGTCACTGCATTAGAGCTGCTCTTTACAAACTTATAAATCCACTGAACAAAGAATTAAACACACACACACATACACACACACGCCCCCCCCCTTCCCTCCCTCCCCACACACAGTTCTTGGTATCAGTATAGTTTGTTTATTAATGGTATATTTTGCATAGGAAAACATACTCAGTTCCAGTAATGAATTCACTAAAATTTGCTGATAGGAATGGTAAATATGGAAATATTAAAGACACATTATCAAATGTGTTGGTTTCCCCCAAAGCAGATGAATAACAATGAAAGATGCACATGCACAGAAAAGTTAACAAACCATAGAGACATTCAAAAATGAAAAGAAACTTTAACATACTGTCCAAAATGTTTTACTCAATGTTAAAAAATGTGATATTTGTTTCAACATGCAAACACAATATTAATAATAATAAAGCTGTCAAAGGTGTTTTTAAAACTGCTCTGGCTTAAAGCAGTAGCCCTTTCCACAGTGAACATCAAGGCTGACCTCAGCAGTCCAGCTCTTCCTAATTCAAATATAAATGTGCAGTATTGTTTTGACTTTGTGTTACACACACTGCAATGGGACAGTTAATGACAGTAACCCTGGGTTACGTCAGGCTTGTTACATAACAAGGTTCTGGTACAAAGCGTTTTTAGAAACCCAAAAGGAAGGACAACCAGCTCTGAGCAAACCCACACATGAAAATAAAAACTTTGACCCTTTTTTGTTTGTTTCTTCTTCCTATGAAAAGCTGTTGTGAAAGGGCATGGTTGAATAATCATGCAATTCCATGTGAAGTCTTTGCATGCCTACACTCTGTAAAAAGGGAATTTTTAAATATATTTATCAGGAGACAAGCAAAGCAGTCTGTTGTACATCAGAGCAATTCTGTTGGGAAAAATCAAAATAGTGATCTTTCACAACAAAGTGTCTGATTCTTTACAAAGTGTCTACAGCAAGCAGAGTAAAGAGCAGAGCAGCTATGAGCCAGCAGACTGGCATTCTGATCCCAGGAAAACCTGCAGCCTTGACAGCTCAATCTGGACATCTGCTGCAGATCAGGATCCAAGTAGGACAAACATCAAATCAAATTAGAAACATGGTACTACAGGAATCTGTGGCTGCAGGGTTTCTTAAGCATGGAACAAGATGGTCGTTCATGTAAGGATCTGTACTAAAGCAGAGGTCCAGAAAGCAGCTGCGTTGGGATGCAGGTTGCTGGAACAGAACAAGAATTCTCCCTACAGAAGAAACAAATTTACTGTTTGTCGTCTGCAAACAGTAAATTCTCTACATGACCCCATCAAGGAAGGAGGTTTTGTTCATTTGCACATTTTCTCACATGAAGTGCAACACTTGACTTTTCCTCAGCCTGAAAGAGTGAAATATTTCAGTCAATATATAAAAATTTGACACACAGTGTAAATGCATATTAATTTAACACTTTTGGATGAAAGTCTAAACAAATCATCATTCTGTACCCTTGTTTCCTTCTTACGCATTGCTTTCTTCATCAGTGCTTCACCTAAAATGCTCTAAAGGGTCTAAATAGTTTTTTGTAATTAAAAAAGTTTCTTCTCAGGATAAAAACAGAAGTGAGCCAGGTTTCCCTGCAGCAGCGATCAGAGCTCACTGCCACTTACAAACAGGAAGTGATCAGCTGTCTGAGTCGTAAAGAAGGCAGGACTCACAGCTGCAGCAACAGCTTTTAAATAAAGTGGTGATGACGTGACCCCCACCACCACCACCACACACACACACACACACATGAGGGTGTAGTTAACAGTCTTTGACTGCCATCAGGATGTCCAGACTCATTCTGACTGCTGTTTATTGAGAAGTGTGTTTTCACCAGCTGTTTAGTGATGTGGGCCTATGAGCACGCTGTGGTTGGTGACCTGCTCAGGCTAAACAGCAGCTGAAAACCCTGAAGGTTCCTGTAGCACTGACCTTAAGGTAGAAGCACGTCCTCTTAATAAAATATTAAGTCCTTACTCTAAATATGACCCTTTTCATGTTGTTCAGAAAAAGGCATTACATGGGTTGATAAAAAGAAACAGCCATGAGTATTCATCACAAGAAGAAGCTGCCTTGATTTGCTACCTTCTTTCCTCCTATGAAGTTTTTCCATAGACATCATCCAGCTCCGTCTCTTTGGGTTGTTTTATGGCTTGTCACCTTCAGACCTGCACTGGGTTGCATACTGTCATGAACTGAGGTGGAGGATAGAAATGACTGTACCTATGCTGTAATGAATCTCATAGGCACTGCATGTTGAGATTATTTTTGGTAATTTTTTGATTTGCTGTTGACTTGATGTGTTTGCATGAAAAGAATGACTTCTCTGTAGCATAGGATTTATACATGGCTGAAGTTCTTCTACTGTCTGATTATTTTGTACCAATAATAAAAAAAACATTTTGAGCTCTTCAGAAAATGATGTCTTATTTTTCAATCTGCTTAGAGTCAATATTGTTATTTTACTAATAATTCTAGCCTGAGGTTTTGACCATGGATTAGCTAGTCAATAGCTCAACAATTACAGTTTTCTATGACTGAAAAAACTAGATTTTTCCAGGCCCCAGTCCAAAGTCTGAGTGAATGACTGAACATGTCATACAGTCTATCATTTCTATCAGCACATGTTTAAAATGTTCATGTCTCATCAAGTCAGCAGACTGAACACTAGGCAGATTTACAGCCACAATGGCTCTGACTTCACTCTCTTCATGCCTTAATTAGGTTCTGCTCTTCCAGAAGACTCTGTATTTAAGACAGAACATGCACTGACGTTCTTTTTCCTTTAACCAGTGGAGGATTTCGTTGCCCCCACCTGTGACTTTTCTTTCCCTCCAGCAGTCTCACTCATCCTGGATCGGAACTGCAGCACTTCATCTGTAGGATGACTCACAGAGCTTGTTGGTGTGTTGAGTTCTAGCACTAACCTGTCATGAATCAGATTAAATTCCTTCAAGTTAAACCTCCTGTTAAAAAAACTGTTTTTCATTTACAGTTTTAACATCAGCTTTTAGTTAAGGCTTGGGAGGAGCAACATTTAATCAAACTTTATCTAATTGTGTCATACGAATGATTGAGAATCTCTACTAATGTTGCTGCAGATTGTCAGAACCAAACTATGTCTCTAAGACCACCTCTGCCTCCTCCCCATCTTTCATAGATCTATCCTCTACTTCTGTCACTTCCCACTGTGGGCTGAAACACACACACACCCACACACATGCCTACCTCAACATACATGAATACAAGATACTTAAACATTCTATGGACATTTTTTTTTACAAGTTTTCACAATTCTGTAAATGTTTCATACATTCTGATGTGTTCACAGCCAAGAAGCCAGAGAGGATAATAAAGTCATTTCAAAATAAACCGGGAACAAGAAGCTCAACATACCTGTATATATTCTCAGTCATCTGGGTCATGTATAGTACAACAGGCTGAAACTGAAGGGAGCTGAGCTTTCACTCAGTTTTCTCTGAAGACATTTCAACACCTATCCCTGTCCAGGAGTTCACACAGCAGGCCAATGCGACCCAATTACAATTTTTTGCCAAAATGTGATCTATATTTGACTTTTTCACAGCAATCTGAACAGCGCATTTCAGATTTCATTCACCAAAAAAAAAAAAATCTGATCTGTGCCACTTCCATATGTGGGACTAAATTGTATCTGATAGCTTTCAAAGTGTCTGCAGTGTGAATGGTCATGTCATTTTATCCAATTTTTACATCAACAAAGAGATATATAATTCTACACAAGAAGAAGCCATACATGGTAAATTCAGATGTAAACAACAGTTGAAAATTATAATTATGAAATGCTGAAAGAAGTCTGAGTCAGTAAAGCAACACCTTTCAATCCCACCATTCCTGGTCCGACTCCACATCCAAACAAACTTCTCTCTAGAAGCTGCAGTCAGTGCTCCACTGCAGGCCGTAGTTGCTAGCTGGGCTTTCTTTTCATCAGCTTCCTTCGTCTGGTGACGATCTGGTGACCATGCTGCCAGCTCTCAGCAACTTTAAAATCCATCCATAGATAGCAGCGGCTATTATTACTGCCATAAACATTCTTCTTTTGTGCATGTGGGCTGCTTTGGGGCTTATAAACTCAGAAGTCTGATTGCGGTTCCATTTAATTAGTAATAAAAACATCCACAGAGAAAAACATTGGATATCAACACCTGCTGTCTGAATGTAGCCTTTGTCAATTCTGGAGGCTTGCAGTTGAGGTTTATAGGGAAAAGTGAGTGAAAGTCCGGTTGTCTTTTGATTTCAGCCTGCTGTGGTAAGCAGCTCAATATCTAACGCTGTTAAATCGTTTTCAGACTACAGCTGGCATCACATGGTTTTGTAGAAAGCAAGATGAGAGACTCTTCATCAGTGCAGATTGAGTGTCTGCATAACTTAGCAAACTTGTATGGTATAAGGTTATTATCAGGTCATTGCATAGTGTTTACATACGTTTCAGCGGCGCCTACATGTGGGCTATATTGCGTTCTAGATTGCAGTGCTCACTCTACACTGATTCTAGCCATTAACTAGTGGATCCAGTTTTAACTGGAAATCCTATAATCTACACTGCGGCATCAGATATACACAGAGGTCATGCTGGAAAGCCATTTCCTTCACACAGGGTAATTCATTCACTCGTGATATAAATATGCACCAGTGTGATGGGGAATGAATCTGAACATTCCATGACTTGGTCACAGGGTTGGAAGTTCACTACACTGATAGAGGTGTTCCATGGTCTAACACAATATGACTCAACTATGACCAATCAGTGCTGAAGACTCAAAGAGCTGTTTATAAATCTGAAGGAGCCACAAAGTAGCAGACTCTGTCTGGAGCAATCTTTCTTAGGGAAACATACAGAAACTTTGACATCAGATTATTTTACATACAATCACTTCAATCACTAAATCATCAAAGCTCTGAGAATACAGACACAACCTAAATGTGGAAAATCGACAGTTGGTCAACCTAAAACATCTGCAACCCTGCAGAATGACAAGAAACTCCCTCATGCACCTCTAAAAGTGCTGCCTGCTGCATTTCAGCTTTCCTCAATGTTTTACTGCTTCCTAGGTATAGGCAAGGCACACAATGTGTTTTATGAACTATCGTGCAAAAAAGCAGTGCTGTAGTAAAAACAGAAAGACACAAAGAGGCTCTCCATCAGCTGCTCCAGAGTACTGCAAGGTAAAGCATGATAAAAGTTGGGATTTATTAGGCAATGCCATGCATTCCTTTGGTCAGCACAGCAGTAGTGGCAGCACCATGCAGAACAGGCGAGACTCCCACCAAAGGGAAAGGAAGTGACACTTGTGTGGCTTCCTTTTGAGCTTGAAGTTGGTAGAAAGTCCAAACGTGCGTGGAGGGAAGAATCATTGTGAGACTAAATTTGATGGATTTTCTCTACATGTAGCACCTAACAAGATCCATATGGAGGCTTTGACATGCAAGAGAAAGTAGTGGACAAACACAAACAGGTAAGCGTCCTGCATCTGCACACAGTGGCTTCCAACACTTGATGGCTATATTTTGGTAAAAGCACAATTCAGCAGGAGTCTTGTTAAAGCTTGAGACAAGTCAATAGAAAAAAAAATATTGCATCGCAATTGTTTGTACAATATAACAGCTGCAATTTTATCAGAACTTCACCACGCATGATGAACCATCAAAATATTTAAAAAAACCACCAAACATAGATCTGGATCACGTTTTGTAATGTTCTCAACATGAATAAAGTACAAGCAATATTTAATAAGTAAATATAGAAGATGTAAAGTCAGATCAGGTCACTCCTTCGCTAAATCACATCCATATTTTAACCAGCTGTTATGATTTTCATCCCGACTTGCTTCAATTTTCTGCCTGTAAACCTCGCAACAGTTCTGGATTTCTCCTGGTAAGTCAGTATTTTGAAAATCCGAAAAAAAAAAGTTCACAGAAATATTACATTTGGCATATCATTTACTGTATAATATTTTTGTATGGCCTGTTTGTTGATTGTGGTTTTGGGCCCCAACTGGGCCACACTTCTGAAATATGACAGAATCTGAACCCTGATCAAACCAGCCAGATATTACCATGAGAGAGCCACATTTCCATAGTGAGATGGACTAGAAGTGTCCTAACTTTTGCCATGAAAGCCATCATCAGGTTTAAAGCACTTGACGGCCCAAAAATTAGATTAGATCTAAAACGGTAATCATTTCTTAATTCTTTTACTTGCACAACAATAGAATAAACAGAATATTTCAATAAAATGAAAAAAACTAGTCATACTTTTCTAGAAGACCTGTAAATCATTGACTATGCAATAACAGGGGTTTGTATATTTTCCTTATCAAAACAGAAATAATACATTCTAGATTTTCTGGGCAAAATCTTTTCTTGAACAAAATTTAATTCTGAATCTCATAACCGAATATGGGTCACTTTTTCTTTGACAAACCTTGCTGTATTTAAGATTAACGGCTGCACCATACTCTGCCTTTGACAAAAAGTTACTGGATGTTTGTGGTTTTATTTCCTTGGATATTTAAATTAAAGCACCAAAACATAGTTTATAAAGGATGAATGCTTTGTATTTTTCCATTTTAAGACTTTAACTAGACTGCATGTGCTCTGAAAGGCCTTGGTTGTCTGTTCTGTATTAAATATGCAGCAAATGATTGGTACCATCCTTCAGTGGAGGTTACAAATTCATTCTGATGGCTGCAAATGGCTGACAGTACACACTTTGGACACAGACTAGGAGTGTATTATAGAACAAAGGTGTTCAGCTCTTTGCTAGGAGAAGTGTTGTGTTAGATGTGAGCCTGCTGTAACACAGCTGAATGCATGGCTGAATCTCTACCTCAGATTCATGGCTGAGTCAGCTCTGCAGCTGCAGATCAGCTCTGCAGAGGCCCACCAGTCATCCCTCGTGATCATTAAACATCCAGACACAAACCACTTGAGGAGTGGAGTTTGACAATTCTGATAAAGAAGATTATTTGAAATTATGTCAAAGCAGGTACAAAATAACTTTCATCATTAAAACATGCAAGGTTTGGACAAAAACACTACTAAGCAGCTAATACTGAAAGTGATGGGATGAAATGAGCTGATAAACAACAGCTCTAATCAGATAAAGTGCACTGTTATAACATAAAATTTAGTTTGTAGATGTTCAAGGTGGGAAATAAAACTGCTGCATCATGGAGTATAGAACAGCAAAGTGAACTGTAGACTGAGGGTCACAGTCTCTGTGCTTTGCCAGATATTCAGACCTTTTATGATCCCGTGCTGCTATGGGGCCCAGTCTTGTGTATTACTGGTTTCCACCAGATGTCTGACTTCTGCCCAGGACAAGACAGATTACACCATGTTTAGACTTCAGACAACAAACTGCAGGACATTCTAGGTCACACAAATGATGAGCAAAACATTGAGTACCAAGCCTTAAAGTGTCATTAGGCTTTTACAAACAGGAACATTTAGTGTGCTTTTTAGTTCTTCTAGAACCCATCACCATCCGATGGACACATTTTGGTAAACTCTTAATTATACTAGTCTTTGTTTGCTCAAATGTATTAAATAACTTATAATATGTGTTCCGATGAGGCTCATTTGTCAGATCAAAAGCAACTTTTGAAAATTACCTTTAAGCATTAAAGTTAAAGTATTAAACATACTTTTAACTATAAGGCAACATTTCTGTATTAAAATGGTTATTTTATTTTATTTATTTTAATTGTCATATTTTCATTAAATGTAAGTGGATAATTGTCATTATTAATGGAAATAAGGGCTTTCGAATATCCGCCTGTGTGTTATTAATCTATACCATGTGTTTCACTTACAGATAAAGTTCGTGAAATAAATTGACTTTTCGATAATATTCTAATTCATTGAATGGGTCTGTACTATCTGTCCTGGACAAGTATTTCTTTGTTAACTTATGTTTAGTGTTTTGATCTCCATAGCAACAAATGAAAGAGTGATGACGAGTTATGTACTAAAGGAGTGTAGGACTAAAGATAATGAGAATACTGCTGTGATTCGGTTTCATTATAAGAATGTGGATTTGAGTCTCATAAAGACAGCAGGGGATTACTCTGATGAAATTCAACACTGATTATGTTTAATATGTTCTATGCAGCACGATTTAGTAATAATAATAATAATAATAATAATTGACTAAAGCAGTATTTTACAGCTGACCCCAAACGTCTAGCATCATGAAAAACAACATCTACCTTTAAATCCTGGTCCTGGATTACCTCCTTACGCCATTGCTGATGTCAGCTCTGGTCTGAAAACTCAACCTGAGGTAACACACAGTGCACATACAGTGCACATAGGGTTGAGGTTGGCCATTACAGAACCTAACAGAGCCCAATACTCTTTCTAGAAGTCAAAGAGACACTGTCCTCCTCTCTTCAGCTCAGTATGTAGAGCTCCTGCACACCACAAACACTTTAGAGCACAGTTAGACTTAGCAACACTCCACAATACCAAGTCTTTCTCAAAAAAAGGGAGGTCAACATGACCATAGTGCACTGTTGGCTTTCTGCTCCAAAACAGACACATGAACATAACATCTCCTCAGAACAGAGCAGGAAAGAGAATACACAAACACAAACTGGTAAGCATTCGCAGGTTGCTGCATTGCTTTCTACACTGATCACCTTCATTACCCAGAAACATGACTGTATGTCAACGTGTCCTGACTCACAGGCATAAACCTGTGTCTCCATAGGAACAGACATCTCCAGCATGTTGTCCCAAACATCCACAGAAGTTTACTAGCTTTTCCTCTCAATCTCTAAAAGTGCTTGTGTTGTGTTGTGTTGAACAAGGCAAGAAGAGAAATCTTATTTCACTCCTTGTTTTCATCTTAAAAGCATATTAAACATTTTGCAATGCAACCTAAAAGCTTCAGCTTGATGATTGTCAAAAAAAAGAAAGCTTCTGTCTCAGGAAGGATGGGAATGAAAAAGAAACTCAGCTCATCTCAATAAAGACTAAAAAGTGCAAACAAACATATATAGAAACATTCTAGTCAGTCTGGAAATGAATGGAGGCTTGTTTGCATATATTAAAAGCAGCACCTGCATTGATGAAGGCAGGGGTTCCGGTCATTGGAGCTGGGATGTATACAGGCCTCCAGAAGGACTTAAAGCGGACAGCCTGGAATAAAGGCTGACATGTATCCTGGGACAACAGGGTCCATCCTTGGGATGCAGTGGGCTTACAAGCTTCCTAGAACCTGCAGAGTTGATGCGTAGTTCTTTAAAAACCAATCTGACGGCTTTACCAACCCACAGTCTTCATGTGAAATCCCAGAAGCTGTCAGTTATGACAGTTATGTAGTATTACAGCAGAGTTCAATCAGGCTGAGCAGCATCCACCTTCCATCTAGGTGGTCCTCTCCTGTGAAAAGCATACATAAATACATGGTCATATATATTTATGTATGCATGAAACCAGGGTGTGGCATTTCTAGAAAACTGGACATATTTTCTGCTCTGATAGTGTCTTGATGGGATTATTTCCTCCAGGAGCGTGCTGTCAGCTTCATCAGCTTTCTGCCAAAGTTCGCTTAGTTGCCCAGATACCAAGACTGGAAGAGAAACAAAGAAGAGTCAGGATATAAACAAGAAGGAGTCGGATCAGACCTGAGCCGGGATTTCCTTCAGAAACTTAGATGAAGACTGAAGTAAATATGGTTTACTCTTACTTCTCTGCCTTTACTTAGCTGACTAAAAACATGATTACATTTCTATTACAAGTTCCGACCTAGAGAGTGTTATGCATTACTGTCACTACATGCTTGCTCAAAACTGAAATGTTTTCTTTCAGAGTATTATTGTATTTTGACCTGCAATGGATTGCGACCTGTCCAGGGTGACCCCACCTCTCACCCATTGACCTCTGGAAATAGGCACCAGCCCCCTTCATGACCCCAGTAGGGATAAGCGTGTAGGATAATGGATGGATAGGTATTATTGTATATACTACAAAATTGCAAACTAAAGTCAAAAGTAACAAATTCAAAGAAAGAAAACTGCATTTGTTCTTCCAAAGTCCAAATAATTCAGCTGACAATGCATTTTACAGTTCTTAAATGAAATGCAGAATAAATCAAGAGGTTTTACTTGATCCATTTCTGCTTCAGGTTTCTGCAGCCTGAAGCCTGGAAGGCAGTGCTATCCACCAGTCAAGGTTTCTATGCAGTCCAACACTATCTAGTTTGTCACAGCCAGGCTGTGACAAACCAACATCTTCATCGTTTGTTAGGTGAAGACCTGCATGTTCAATCATTTTCTGCTGATGTTGCTAGCATCAGGTTTACCACAGGAATCATATAATTTATTTTATATCAGCAATTTAGGCCATGACCTGATTCTAAGATTGCAGAAACAGCTGTACTGACCTGGGCTTGGTACAGCCCTCCAGGGTCTCGAGGGTTGACTCCAACGAAGGAAGACCGGCTGGCAGGTGGGGTCCCAGGAGCAGAGTATGCTGAAGGAATTATACACTCATGTTAGCGGTATTACCAACAAAATGTTTCTCTATCCTATCATAAAGGAAAAGCAGGGAAAACATCTTGTTGAAATGTGTGAAGCAGCAGAAGTTCTGTGGTTAAGTACATTTTTCCAGATTGAAAGTAAAATTGCTGAAGGAATAATTAAGGGAAAAGTATTTGGTATTTGGTTAGAATCAAATACAGTAAAATAAGAAAAAAACATCAAGTTACTTTATACTTCTGTCATGTGTTAATATTAATGGTAGATGGTTATGTTTTCACACATCTTAGTGTCTGCCCCAGGTCTGTCCATTGTGACTCAGCAGAGTTCATATTAGTATGCCTGGTTCTAACTATAAATTAGAGTTAGGTTTTTCTACCTGCTTCATACAACAGAAAACAAGTAGAGTTCCTCAACGTCAGATAACAGCTCTTATGACCATAAGTCTGTTATCGCTGCTCCTAAACCTTCTAGTAAAACTAAGCATGTAAACAGATGCATTTTGTGTAGACATGTAGTATAGAAATAGTTGTTGTGAGGAAACTTACTGGGTGACGTAGGGGAATTTGCCCCCCCATCAGAGGAGGAGGTAGAAGCTTTGGACTCTGTGGGAACTGCTGGTCTGGGGAGGGAGGATGCTGGTCCAGGGGGCGCTAACATCTGGGAGGAGATATAATGGCTGGGCACTTTAACCTGAGTGCTGCCATTCAGCTGCAAAACAGATCAGTGGTATAATTATCTTTTGCTAAAGAGACAGAAAAACACTGGTTTTAAATAGTAACAGGCGACACATAAAAATATAATTTTAACTCTACATGCAGTGAAAATTAATTCAAGATACTAATCTAACATTTTTTTATATTTCAGGTAACTTTTTGGGGATTTTTTGTATACTTTTAAATAATAATATAGGAAATCAACTTTGTCTACACAGATAATTTAATCTAATAATCCTTAATCAAGAGTGCTTTCAAAAACGGTTAAGGATTGAACTTTTACTGGTACAGTGACGTGCGGTCAGGGAAGGCAAGTGAGGCAGAGCCTCACCTGTCAATAATGGAAAAAATATGATAAAATAATTTATATTGCTATTTTCACCCTGTGGTTTGTACTGTAAAGTATTTTTGATTTATGATGATTTATTTTTCCTTTTGAATTAATGTGGTTACATACAAGATCAGTTACTTACTACAGTTGATCCATAGCTAAGGAATTGGGCGGTGCCTTTAAGAGGAGCTGTTTCTTTCTTGGTTGTTTTTTTTTTAGGTGTACCCGAGACGCGTTCTGTACTGTTAAAATGGAGGTTGAATAAAAGTCTGGACAGCTACGCGACTCCCTCTCAGTGTTCTGCTCTTTCTCCACCCACGACCTCTTATTTTATGGTAACACAGATTTAACTCACATCGTAGTGTTACATTATTTAGCTTAACCAATTTTTATTATTTTTTCTTCAAAATCGCTGAATTTTTGCATTTTCCCATTCAAATGCTTGGAAGCGCAGCTGGTGAGGCAGCAGCGAGCCGAGCCTCTCCTTCAATTGCGCAACCTCTCGCTAACTGCACTGGCTGCCATTTCTATGGGAGCATGCGCCTCCTGTCTGCATGTCGTCAACAAAATGGTTAAAAAACATTTAATATATGAACTGATTTTCCATAGATTAGCTTATGTATATAATGTACAGTGTTTTTGTCACCAACTGTGTGTGTTACGTGTTTCGTGTGCTGAGCAGCGATCATAAACGGCAAAGAACAGAATCGAGGTGAAGCAGTGCAGTTCTCTGGCCTCATGGCAGGGGGCGCTCATGATCCCAGACATTGTGACTCCACAACTGCAGGGTTAGAGACAGTAACAGCGAACTAGCCATACAGTCAAGTTCAGCGATATATTTATAGTTTTCTCCTCGTACCACAGCAATCACATATTAATAATCTTAAAATAAACATTAAGCCTAAAACCATACTACTGCAACAGACTGAATGTTCTGCTCTTTGTGTGGGGAATATTCAGTGGGGTTTTTTAGGGGCGTTGTTAGTTGCTATGGCAACGAGTCTGCGTGCGTGTGTGTGTGTGGCCTGGCCAATGCAGAGATCGAAAAAGACTGGTTTTGAGTTGTACTTCAACGGTTTTTCCCTTTGCTGTGGAGCATAGCACGAAATTAATAACACTTACATTTCCAAGTTTCATTGAGTTACAGCGCGGCTATGGATGGCATATAAAATAATTGTCTTTTTGCCCTCCAGCATTGTCCACATGCGCGATATTTCCTTATGTAAACATGCAGGTGGTCTACATTTGTATATCTGATTATGATTAAGTCAGTGCCTTGCCAGCATTGCACCTCACCTCACGTCACTGTACTGGTAGCATACTAATGTCTCTTGTAGCATCTACCAGAGGAGATGGGGGAGAAGAGTCAGCATCCATGGTGAGAAGGCTCTCTAATGATTCAACTGGCTCTCCCCTGCAGTTAGCCAGCATACATGTCTGAAAGGGGAAGAGTGGACCCGTCCTCAAGGTCTGCTGTCCCCCACTGGTCAGCAGCAGCTGGGGGAGCTCCCTGAGGAAGTCAAGTGCTTGCTGTGCTTTCACTTCTTGGGGGGAGGTGTGACCGGACCAAGAAAGGTCAACACGTGTTTGGACTCCAGAGGAATGTGAAGCACTCCACCCCCTTAACTTTTATTCCATCCCTGAAGAAGGTGGAGCATTTGGAGCGCTGCATCTCCAGAAAACTGTGATGATCCATACTGCTCACATGTTGGACATGTTCAGGTCACATGTCGGACCTCCTTTAGGTTGGCTTACTGTTTTTTGAAATCAATCTTACAACAATGATCAGCAGATGTGTCAATGGTTAAACCGTGCTCCCCATAAAAGTTTCAATGGACTGTCTTTGCTGTGTGACTGGAGACCTCTCCTTCATTCTCTGGGCTTTGTGACGCTGGAGGACAACAAAACAGCTGAAACACTGAGTTCCTTTAAATCAATGCTAAAAAGCCAACTGTTTATGGTGCCTTCACACCAAATGCATTTCGCGTGTCTGGTTTACATTCAAAGTCTATGTGGAGATGCATCAGAATCGCTCTAGCCATTGTTTTCCATTGCCAGCCTATTTGTTGGATGTATTGGACGCTCCAAATGCACCACACTGGGCCCTCGACGGGCCTCCACATAAACCAGACAAATGCGTTTGATGTGGAGGTACCATTAGAGTTGCTTTTGAATCACAATCACTGGAATATTGACCAATATATTTGATGTGTAATGATGATTTTGATTATGGCACTTGACAAAATGTAACGTAACTGGTTTCACAATTGGTGACTGTATGTTGTTATGTAAAACACTTTGAACTGACTTGTTGCTGAAATATACCATACAAATTAACTTCAAGGAGGAGGTGCAGTAGGAACAGCGTCTAGCATAAATCCCCTCTGCTCCAGTCATTTAAGTCCTCACCCATGCTTTCTCATCTTCTGCACTTCCTGTCTCAGCGCCTCCTGTTTCCTCTTCCTCCTCCAGCCACAGATACCACTGACGTTGCGATACCTCCACTGCCATTCTGGAAGGGCAGGCTGAATCAAGTCATGCCTCAGAGGGTCAGGACAATGCTTCCTCGTCTTCCCTTTTCAGCCTGGTTCTCTTCACCTCAGAGCCCTACAGTCCTGCAGCTCCTCAAAGGGTTCTGCTGCAGCTCCTTCAAGGGTTCTGCTGCTGGCCTCCAGGGTTCTGCTGCCGGGCCCAGGGTTCTGCTGCCGGCCTCCATGAATCTGCCGACAGCCTCCAAGATACTGCCGCCAATAGATGCCACAAAGATTTTTTTTCTTTCCTCCATAACAAGGTTTCATTTTGTTCTGTGTACTGCTCTTTGTGACAGTTCACCCAATTGTTCACTAAATTGAAATGACTTTTTGTGAAGTGCCTCAAAATGATATATTTGGATTATAAATGAACAGAGGAACTTACAGAACTGGGGGACTGATTTGCAGGGTCACAGGCCAATGAGACTAGATCCTTCAATGGGTCCTGGGCCAGATGGGGGGGGTATCGGATTGCTCCATGGGCAAAGTAGGAAGAAGACGGAAAGTGAAGTGATGAGGAGGGATGAGGACATCGAGAGAGACCTGACAAGAATATGAAATATTTGTGAAGTTTCTAGAGGAAAATATCTTATAAATGTAACACAGTATGGCTGTGGAAGACCTGGGGCCTCATGCATAAAAGAGTGTGCAGTTTTCACACTAAAACTTGGCGTACGGCAGGGGTGTCAAACTCCAGTCCTCAAGGGCCAGTGTCCTGCAGTTTTTAGATGTGCCACAGCTACAAAACACTGGAATGAAGTGGCTTAATTACCTCCTTCTTGTGCCGATAAGTTTTCCAGAGCCTTGCTAATGACCTAATTATTCTATTCAGGTGTGGTGCAGCAGAGGCACATCTAAAAGTTGCAGGGCAGTGGCCCTCCAGGACTGGAGTTTGACACCTGTGGTGTACGGAAACATTTAGAAAAGTGCAGTGCACAAAAAAAAAATCAGATGCATAAAGCACTTGGCCGAGCACCTTTCTTTTATAAATCCTAATTTGCTGGAAATAGAGCACAGCTGGTGGTCCACAATTGTCGCCGACCATAAATACATATGTAAATTAGTATAAATACCCGGAAGTCTGCCACCACGTGAAGCAATAACCATGGCAACGTCCTTGTTAGAAGCAGTATAAGTATTTATAATAATAATAATAATTATATGTTTTATTTAAAAGGTGCTTTGAGGACACATAATGTCACCTCATAAAAATAAAAAAAACACATTTTAAAGAAAAAAAAAAATCCAAATTAAAAAAATAAAAAATAAAGAAATTCTGCAACTGTCAGTTTTAACAGTACCGCGTTCAGCCGGGATTTAAAGACAGACAGCGTGTCAGAGGATCCTTTGAGTGGGGAATGTGGACGTTTATTCTAAATAGTAGAATGCTTTATGTCCATAAGGCGCACTCACAAAACGGGCGACTCGACTGAAGGATGACTGCAGCTGGACCGGTACCGGTACTGCACGGCTCTTTAAGTTTTGCTCAGAGCTCCAGGATGATGAGTCTGAGCAATCTAAACACTCATAAGCCATCATCAACATTTCCCAGCAGATCAATATGATCTCTGAACAAACGCTCCCTCTGAATCCTTCCCTTGGCGATGTTCTCCATCAGAGCCAAAGTGTTCCACAATTACGCAGCTCACCTTTGCGCAGCTACTTATATAAGTGTGATTGTCTACACACTTTGATCACCTTAAAAATAATCAAACCTTGTCAGTCTACTTTGAAAAAGGGACACTAGAGCCCACAAAAAGACCCCTTGCGGGGCAATAAAAAACAAATAGAAGAAAAAAAATCAAACCTGTTGATTATTTTTAATCGGCAGGTTTGAGTTAATCTGCTGATCCAACCCTGTTTTCTTCTTTTAGTGAGAATGAAATGATCCCATAGATGCATTTTATGCTCTTCGGCACACGGACCAATGCGTTACATCCTTATGAGACAAAAACTGAGAAAAAGCACTATTTACATTCAAGCGAGGTTTTCACATACTTTTGTTTTTATTTTCTTTATTTTGTGTGCTTGTTAGCTTATTGTCTGAGGATAAATGCGGTTCAGTTTTATTGTTTATGTTTAAACAATAAAACATTAAAATCATGAAAAACATCGGGTTTAATGCTCTTGGTCTAAATAACACCGAATGTAGTCAGATTTCAGTGGATTTAGGTGAGTTTCAACACTTCGTAGTTTGATATTGTCCACAGAAAAAGTTTGTGTGGCTGCCGCACATTTTCACGCCAGCGAAAAAGTGTGCGTATATTTACTCAAACTTTGACGCAAAGTTAATTTTTATACATGCGGACTTGTGCGTAAAATATGGCCCCGCACATTTTTTGTGCGCACTCACGCTTTATGCATGAGGCCCCTGGTGTGTTTGTGAAGCAGAATGAGAGAATGTTAGGGACTCTGAGTGCTACGCACCACTGTGCACTGCTATGACTGGCCGGTGGTGCTGAGTGAAGGATCCCATCCTTGGTGAGCCCTCCTGTGGAGAAGGGCTGTCCAGCTCTGCCTTCTTCACTGGGGGAGACAAACCTGTACCACAAAACATAAATATACACTTCATTAATAAAATCACCCACATTTCTTTTGATTGCTAAAACTTAACAATAATATGTGGCTTTTGCCACAACATCTATTGTTAGAAGACAGAAGTTGGACGAGCCCAGCACAGGAAAATCTAGTTCTGATAATGTGGGAAACAGAACTAAACTACCCACATTAATCAAAAGAAGAATGTACTTTGACAAAGAATTAGTTTACATAGAAAATGGACACAACAACAAAACAAAATTAAAGCTGTGAGCAGCCTCGAGCGGCCCTCGCAGCCAAGCGCCGCTCCGGCCTATTGGCCATGGCGGGGGTTCCAGCCACCGCAGAAGCTCTCGCACAGTTTCCAGAGCCACAGCCCGCTCGCAACTGCAGAAGCTCTGGCTCAGTTTCCAGCACCACCGCTCGCCAGCCACTGCAGAAGCTGTTGCGCATTTTCCCCGCCCGTCCACCAGGCGATACGCATGAATGCGTTCGGCAGCGCTCCCCGGCGACTCACAAAGAATCTGGTGCAGAATCTGGATAAAGCTGATGTATTAACTTAGGGGGCGCAGTGGAGTCAAATTACATTTCAAACCCGTTGGGCTCTTTAGAGGTGAACAAAGGTCATACATATCCAGTTTGGCGCCAATCGGATGATCCATGTGTGATTTAGAGCCAAACGTATGCATATGACGAGGGACTGATATTCGCCATTTGGCCACGCCCACACGGTTCAGCCAGCAGCGAGCATTGACAGAGCTCATCATCTGAATCATCTTGATTAGGTCAAGAGAGCCATAGATGGAACTTTCCAAAGAAAAAAACATCACTTCCTGTTGTGAGGGGGCGGGGCTTATATGACGTCATAATATGATGACATAGGATCGTTAAGCATCCCACCAGGATCACTCAGGCCAAGTTTGGTGCAGCACGGTCAAAATATGTGTAATGTAGAGGCAAACGTATACCAATGGCGTTACAGGTCACTTCGCCATGCCGCCACACCCACCTGCTTTATCGCAGCTGGTCAGGGCTTGAATCCACAACACATCAACATGTCTTCTGTCTCTGGTCACAGTTTCATGTTGATGAGGTCAAAGGGGTAAGATAGCGACAGTTCACAGTAAAACACGATACTTCCTGTTCTCAGGGGGCGTGGCCTAAGTGATGTCACCATTTCACCATAGGGTATTTTAGGACACCCAATGATGATCAATAACTGAAAGTTTGGTGTCTCTATGTGTTTTTCTATAGGAGAAATAACAGCTTCGTGTTTCATGGCGAG
Organism: Xiphophorus hellerii; assembly: GCF_003331165.1. Classification (NCBI taxonomy): domain Eukaryota; kingdom Metazoa; phylum Chordata; class Actinopteri; order Cyprinodontiformes; family Poeciliidae; genus Xiphophorus; species Xiphophorus hellerii. The sequence continues at coordinate 28,749,465 of NC_045680.1, forward strand.
TAGGTGAACTTTGACCCCTGGTAAGCCCCCTTCAGCATGCTCAAACACTCACCGTTTTGATAACTTAGAATCGGACATGCCTAATGATCAGACTGACCGAGTTTGAAGCCGATCAATCGAAATCCCTAGGAGGAGTTTGATCAAATATGAAGGCTGTAAACGTCAAAATCGGGGTCAAAATCGGACCTTCAATCCAAAATGGCCGACTTCCTGTTGGGTTTAGACATGGCTCTAAGAGACTTTTTGTACATCCTGACAAGATACACATGTGTACCAAGTTTCGTAATTCTAGGTTAAAGCATGGCTTGGGGCTGATCATTTAAAATATTCTAGGGGGCGCTGTAGAGAAATTAGGCTACGCCCACCAAATTTTGTTATGGATTCCTGTCGGTGGGTGGATAAGGATCCATCCTAGTGAGTTTGGAGCAGCTCGGCCCGAAATTGTGGAATTCGGAGCCAAACGTATGGCAACGGAGTTACAGGTCACTTCGCCACGCCGCCACGCCCACCTGCTCCATCGAAGCTGGTCGGGGTTGGAATACACAACACACCAACATGTCTTCTGTCTCTGGACACAGTTTCATGTTGATTAGGTCAAAAGAGTAAGATAGCGACCGTTCACAGTAAAACATAACACTTCCTGTTCTCAGGGGGCATGGCCTAAGTGATGTCATCATTTGACCATTGGATATTGTAGGACACCCGATGATGATCAATCACTGAAAGTTTGGTACATCTATGTGTTTTTGTATAGGAGATATAACAGTTTCGTGTTTCATGGCGAGTAGGTGAACTTTGACCCCTGGCAACCCCCCTTCAGCATGCTCAAAAACTCACCATTTTGATAACTTTGAATCGGACATGCCTTATGATCAGACTGACCGAGTTTGAAGCCGATCAATCAAAATCCCTAGGAGGAGTTCGATCAAATACGAAGGCTGTAAACATCAAAAATGGGGTCAGAATTGGACCTTAAATCCATAATGGCCAACTTCCTGTGATACTTGCACTATGATAGTAATAGTAAATTCTGAGCGTATCGGTGAGTTCTACAACTGTACCAAATTTCATGTCTCTACGATGAAGTAAGGGTATTCCCTTCAAAGGGTCCTTTGAAAATTGCTAGGTGGCGCCATTGAGCGATTTTTTTTGCGACGACCTTAAAATATGACATTTTTAAACAGGCTAGACGCGTCCACCAAGTTTGGTGAGTTTTTGAATATGATAAAGCCCCCAAAAAGGCCACTCTTTAGGGGGACAGAATCATAATTAAAGCTGCAAGCAGCCTCGGGCGGCCCTCGCAGCAAGCGCCGCTCCAGCCTATTGGCCACCGCGGGGGTTCCAGCCACCGCAGAAGCTCTCGCGCGGTTTCCAGAGCCGCAGCCCGCTCGCCACCGCAGAAGCTCCGGCGCAGTTTCCAGCACCGCCGCCCGCCAGCCGCCGCAGAAGCTGTCGCGCATTTCCCATGCCTGTCCACCGGGCGATACGCGTGAATGCGTTCGGCAGCGCTCCCTGACGACTGTCAAAAAATCTGGTGCAGATCGGTCGATGCATCGAGGAGACACAGCCGAAGTATTAACGTAGGGGGCGCAGTGGAGCCAAATTACATTTCAACCTCATTGGGCTCTTTGGAGGTGAACAAAGGTCATACATATCCAGTTTCGCGCCAATCGGATGATCCATGTGTGAATTAGAGCCAAACGTATGAATATGGCGAGGGACTGATATTCGCCATTTGGCCACGCCCACACGGTTCAGCCAGAAGCGAGCATTGACAGAGTTTATCATCCGAATCATCTTGATTAGGTCAAGAGAGCCATAAAGAGAGCTTTCCAAGTAAAAAAATAGCACTTCCTGTTCCGAGGGGGCGGGGCCTAAGTGATGTCATCATTTGACCATTGGATATTATTGGACACTCGATTATGATCAATCACTGAACGTTTGGTGTCTCTGTGAGTTTTTGTGTTAGAATTACAAATTATTTAATTTTTTCCTCCATTACAACATTGAACTGTCATTCCGTAGGGCAATGCTGCCCTCTGGTGTCGAATTACTGAAATAATGAAACTATTTCAGTGGGCAGCAGAGGGCAGCATTGCCCTACAAACAACGAACATGGACTGTTTATTATGTAATTACACAGAAGATCTCTCTAATTCATTCTGAGGGGGCGGGGCTTAGATGACGTCATAATATGATGACATAGCATTGTCAGGCATCAGACCAGGATGAGTCAGGCCAAGTTTGGTGCAGCTCGGTCGAAACATGTGGAATCTAGAAGCAAACGTATGGCATCGGCGTTGCAGGTCACTTCGCCACGCCGCCACACCCAGCTGCTTCATCGCAGCCGGTCAGGGCTTGAATCCACAACACACCAACATGTCTTCTGTCTCTGGACACAGTTTCATGTTGATTAGGTCAAAGGGCTAAGATAGCGACCGTTCAGAGTAAAACATGACACTTCCTGTTCTCAGGGGGCGTGGCCTACGAAAAAAAAAATTTCACCACAGGGTATTGTAGGACACACGATGACGATCAATAACTGAACGTTTGGTCCCTCTATGTGTTTTTGTATAGGAAATATAAGAGTTTCGTGTTTCATGGCGAGTAGGTGAACTTTGACCCCTGGTAACCCCCCTTCAGCAAGCTCATACAGTCACCAATTTGATAACTTTAAATCAGACATGCCTTATGATCAGACTGACCGAGTTTGAAGCCGATCAATCGAAATCCCTAGGAGGAGTTCGATCAAATGCAAAGGCTGTAAACGTCAAAATCGAGGTCAAATGAACTTCAATCTAAAATGGCCGACTTCCTGTTGGGTTTAGAGCATGGCTCTAAGAGACTTTTTTGTACGTCCCGACAAGATACACATGTGTACCAAGTTTCGTAATTCTAGGTTTAAGCATGGCTTGGGGCTGTTCATTTAAAATACTCTAGGGGTCGCTATAGAGAAATTAGGCCACGCCCACCAAATTTTGTTATGAATTCCTGTCGGTGGGTGGATAAGGATCCATCCTAGTGAGTTTGGAGCAGCTGGGCCCGAAATTGTGGAATTCAGAGCCAAACGTATGGCAACGGCGTTACAGGTCACTTCGCCACGCCGCCACGCCCACCTGCTATGTCAAAGCCGGTCGGGGTTGGAATGCTCAACACACCAACATGTCTTCTGTCTCTGGACACAGTTTCATGTTGATGAGGTCAAAGGGCTAAGATAGCGACCGTTCACAGTAAAACATGACACTTCCTGTTCTCAGGGGGCGTGGCCTAAGTGATGTCATCATTTCACCACAGGGTATTTTAGGACACCCGATGACGATCAATCAGTGAAAGTTTGATCCCTCTATGTGTTTTTATATAGGAAATATAAGAGTTTCGTGTTTCATGGCGAGTAGGTGAACTTTGACCCCTGCTAACTCCCCTTCAACATGCTCCAAAACTCACCAATTTGATAACTTTAAATCAAACATGCCTTATGATCAGACTGACCGAGTTTGAAGCCGATCAATCGAAATCCCTAGGAGGAGTTCGATCAAATACGAAGGCTGTAAACGTCAAAATCGAGGTAAAAAATGGACGTTCAATACAAAATGGCCGACTTCCTGTGATAGTTGCACTATGAAATCTATACCAAATTCTGAATGTCTTTTTGAGCTCTACATGTGTACCAAATTTCATGTCTGTACGATGAAATAAATGAATTGCAAAGGTTCCGTTGAAAATTGCTAGTTGCCGCCGTTGAGCAATTTCTTTTGCGATTTTTGCAACGACCTTAAAATTCAAAATTTTTAAACCGCCTAGTCGCGACCGCCAAGTTTGGTGAGTTTTTGAATATGATAAAGCCCCCAAAAAGGCGCACGAAGAGGGGGTAAGAATAATAATAATAATAAACAGTACAGATACAATAGGCCTTCGCAGCGCTTTGCTGCTCGGGCCTAATAATAATAAACAGTACAGATACAATAGGCCTTCGCAGCGCTTTGCTGCTCGGGCCTAATTAAAGCTGCAAGCAGCCTCGGGCGGCCCTCGCAGCAAGCGCCGCTCCGGCCTATTGGCCACCACGGGGGTTCCGGCCACCGCAGAAGCTCTCGCACGTTTTCCAGAGCCGCAGCCCGCTCCCCACCGCAGAAGCTCTGCCGCAGTTTCCAGCACCGCCGCCCGCCAGCCGCCGCAGAAGCTGTCGCGCATTTTCCCCGCCCGTCCACCGGGCGACACGCGTGAATGCGTTCGGCGGCGCTCCCCGACGACTGTCAAAAAATCTGATGCAGATCGGTCGATGCATCGAGGAGATACAGCCCATGTATTAACTTAGGGGGCGCAGTGGAGTCAAATTACATTTCAACCTCGTTGGGCTCTTTAGAGGTGAACAAAGGTCATACATATCCAGTTTGGCGTCAATCGGATGATCCATGTGTGATTTAGAGCCAAACGTATGTATATGGCGAGGGACTGATATTCGCCATTTTGCCACGCCCACACGGTTCAGCCAGCAGCGAGCATTAACAGAGTTTATCATCCGAATCATCTTGATTAGGTCAAGAGAGCCATAAACAGAGCTTTCCAAGTAAAAAAATAGCACTTCCTGTTCCGAGGGGGCGGGGCCTAAGTGATGTCATCATTTGACCATTGGATATTATTGGACACTCGATTATGATCAATCACTGAACGTTTGGTGTCTCTGTGAGTTTTTGTGTTAGAATTACAAATTATTTAATTTTTTCCTCCATTACAACATTGAACTTTCATTCCGTAGGGCAATGCTGCCCTCTGGTGTCGAATTACTGAAATAATGAAACTATTTCAGTGGGCAGCAGAGGGCAGCATTGCCCTACAAACAACGAACATGGACTGTTTATTATGTAATTACACAGAAGATCTCTCTAATTCATTCTGAGGGGGCGGGGCTTAGATGACGTCATAATATGATGACATAGCATTGTCAGGCATCAGACCAGGATGAGTCAGGCCAAGTTTGGTGCAGCTCGGTCGAAACATGTGGAATCTAGAAGCAAACGTATGGCCTCGGCGTTACAGGTCACTTCGCCACGCCGCCACAGCCAGCTGCTTCATCGCAGCCAGTCAGGGCTTGAATCCACAACACACCAACATGTCTTCTGTCTCTGGACACAGTTTAATATTGATTATGTCAAAGGGCTAAGATAGCAACCGTTCACAGTAAAACATGACACTTCCTGTTCTCAGGGGGCGTGGCCTAATTGATGTCATCATTTGACCACAGGGTATTTTTGGACACCTAATGATGATCAATAATTTAAAGTTTGGTATCTCTGTGAGTTTCTGTGCAGGATATATAAGAGTTTCGTGTTTCATGGCGAGTAGGTGAACTTTGACCCCTGGTAAGCCCCCTTCAGCAAGCTCATACAGTCACCAATTTGATAACTTTAAATCAGACATGCCTTATGATCAGACTGACCGAGTTTGAAGCCGATCAATCGAAATCCCTAGGAGGAGTTCGATCAAATGCAAAGGCTGTAAACGTCAAAATCGAGGTCAAATGAACTTCAATCTAAAATGGCCGACTTCCTGTTGGGTTTCGACCATGGCTCTAAGAGACTTTTTTGTACGTCCCGACAAGATACACATGTGTACCAAGTTTCGTAATTCTAGGTTTAAGCATGGCTTGGGGCTGTTCATTTAAAATACTCTAGGGGTCGCTATAGAGAAATTAGGCCACGCCCACCAAATTTTGTTATGAATTCCTGTCGGTGAGTGGATAAGGATCCATCCTAGTGAGTTTGGAGCAGCTGGGCCCGAAATTGTGGAATTCAGAGCCAAACGTATGGCAACGGCGTTACAGGTCACTTCGCCACGCCGCCACGCCCACCTGCTATGTCAAAGCCGGTCGGGGTTGGAATCCACAACACACCAACATGTCTTCTGTCTCTGGACACAGTTTCATATTGATGAGGTCAAAGGGCTAAGATAGCGACCGTTCACAGTAAAACATGACACTTCCTGTTCTCAGGGGGCGTGGCCTAAGTGATGTCATCATTTGACCATAGGGTATTGTAGGGCACCCGATGACGATCAATCACTGAAAGTTTGGTCCCTCTATGTGTTTTTGTATAGGAAATATAAGAGTTTCGTGTTTCATGGCGAGTAGGTGAACTTTGACCCCTGCTAACCCCCCTTCAACATGCTCCAAAACTCACCAATTTGATAACTTTAAATCAAACATGCCTTATGATCAGACTGACCGAGTTTGAAGTCGATCAATCGAAATCCCTAGGAGGAGTTCGATCAAATACGAAGGCTGTAAACGTCAAAATCGAGGTAAAAAATGGACGTTCAATACAAAATGGCCGACTTCCTGTGATAGTTGGCTTATAACATTAAATGTAAGTTCTGAGTCTTTTGGTGAGCTCTACAAGTGTACCAAATTTCATGTCTCTACGATGAAGTACGTTCATACCATTGTGTCAACAGAAAATTGCTAGTTGCTGCCGTTGAGCAATTTTTTTTGCGATTTTTGTGACAACCTTAAAATTCAAAATTTTGAATTTTTCTAGTCGCGACCGCCAAGTTTGGTGAGTTTTTGAATATGATAAAGCCCCCAAAAAGGCAATTCATTTGGGTGGAAGAATAATAAGAATAATTAAAGCTGCAAGCAGCCTCGGGCGGCCCTCGCAGCAAGCGCCGCTCCGGCCTATTGGCCACCGCGGGGGTTCCGGCCACCGCAGAAGCTCTCGCTCGGTTTCCAGAGCCGCAGCCCGCTCCCCACCGCGGAAGCTCTGCCGCAGTTTCCAGCACCGCCGCCCGCCAGCCGCCGCAGAAGCTGTCTCGCATTTTCCCCGCCCGTCCACCGGGCGACACGCGTGAATGCGTTCGGCGGCGCTCCCCGACGACTGTCAAAAAATCTGGTGCAGATCGGTCGATGCGTCGAGGAGATACGGCCGATGTATCAACTTAGGGGGCGCAGTGGAGTCAAATTACATCTCAAACCCGTCGGGCTGTTTAGAGGTGAACAAAGGTCATACATATCCAGTTTGGCGCCAATCGGATGATCCATGTGTGAATTAGAGCCAAACGTATGTATATGGCGAGGGACTGATATTCGCCATTTGGCCACGGCCACACGGTTCAGCCAGCAGCGAGCATTGACAGAGTTTATCATCCGAATCATCTTGATTAGGTCAAGAGAGCCATAAACGGAGCTTTCTAAGTAAAAAAACGGCACTTCCTGTTCTGAGGGGGCGGGGCTTAGATGACGTCATAATATGATGACATAGGGTCGTCAAGGATCCCACCAGGGTCACTCGTGCAAAGTTTGGTGCAGAAGCTATCGACCGTTCACAGTAAAATACAAGACTTCCTGTTGTCAGAGGGCGTGGCCTACGTGATGTCATCATTTGACCATTGGATATTATTCTACACCCGAGGATGATCAATAACTCAAACTTTGGTGTCTCTGTCAGTTTTTGTGTTAGAATTACAAATTATTTAATTTTTTCCTCTATAATTCAACATTGAACTGTCATTCCGTAGGGCAATGCTGCCCTCTGGTGTCGAATTACTGAAATTACTGAAATAGTTTCATTATTTCAGTAATTCGACACCAGAGGGCAGCATTGCCCTACACATGACAAAGCCCTTTGTATTACACAGTCGATCAAAATTGAACTCTGTCATTCCGTAGGGCAATGCTGCCCTCTGGTGTCGAATTACTGAAATTACTGAAATAGTTTCATTATTTCAGTAATTCGACACCAGAGGGCAGCATTGCCCTACACATGACAAAGCCCTTTGTATTACACAGTCGATCACAGGGGAACTTTGAGCCTTGCTAACCCCCCTTCAACATGCTCCAAAACTCACCAATTTGATAACTTTAAATCAGACATGCCTTATGATCAGACTGACCGAGTTTGAAGCCGATCAATCGAAATCCCTAGGAGGAGTTTGATCAAATACGAAGGCTGTAAACGTCAAAATCGAGGTCAAATGAATTTCAATCTAAAATGGCCGACTTCCTGTTGGGTTTAGAGCATGGCTCCAAGAGACTTTTTTGTACGTCCTGACAAGATACACATGTGTACCAAGTTTCGTAATTCTAAGCTAAAGCATGGCTTGGGGCTGATTTTTTGAAATATTCTAGGGGGCGATATAGAGAAATTAGGCCACGCCCACCAAATTTTGTTATGAATTCCTGTTGGCGGGTCAATAAGGATCCATCCTAGTGAGTTTGGAGCAGCTCACCCCGAAACTGTGGAATTCAGAGCCAAACGAAATTTGACGGCGTTCGCAACGACGCCACGCCCACCTGCTTCATCGCAGCCGGTCGGGGTTGGAATCCACAACACACCAACATGTCTTCTGTCTCTGGACACAGTTTCATGTTGATTAGGTCAAAGGGCTAAGATAGCGACCGTTCACAGTAAAACATGACACTTCCTGTTCTCAGGGGGCGTGGCCTACGTAAAAAAATAATTTCACCACAGGGTATTTTAGGACACCCGATGACGATCAATCCCAGAAAGTTTGGTACCTCTATGTGTTTTTGTATAGGAAATATAAGAGTTTCGTGTTTCATGGCGAGTAGGTGAACTTTGACCCCTGGTAACCCCCCTTCAGCAAGCTCATACAGTCACCAATTTGATAACTTTAAATCAGACATGCCTTATGATCAGACTGACCAAGTTTGAAGCCGATCAATCGAAATCCCTAGGAGGAGTTCGATCAAATGCAAAGGCTGTAAACGTCAAACTCGAGGTCCAAAATGGACCTTCAATACAAAATGGCCGACTTCCTGTTGGGTTTAGAGCATGGCTCCAAGAGACTTTTTTGTACGTCCTGACAAGATACACATGTGTACCAAGTTTCGTAATTCTAGGATAAAGCATGGCATGGGGCTGTTCATTTAAAATACTCTAGGGGTCGCTATAGAGAAATTAGGCCACGCCCACCACATTTTGTTATGAATTCCTGTCGGTGGGTGGATAAGGATCCATCCTAGTGAGTTAGGAGGAGCTGGGCCCGAAATTGTGGAATTCAGAGCCAAACGAAATTCGACGGCGTTCGCAACGCCGCCACGCCCACCTGCTTCATCGCAGCCGGTCGGGGTTGGATTACTCAACACACCAACATGTCTTCTGTCTCTGGACACAGTTTCATGTTGATTAGGTCAAAGGGCTAAGATAGCGACCGTTCACAGTAAAACATGACACTTTCTGTTCTCAGGGGGCGTGGCCTACTTAAAAAAATAATTTCACCACAGGGTATTTTAGGACACCCGATGACAATCAATCAATGAAAGTTTGGTCCCTCTCTGTGTTTTTGTATAGGAAATATAAGAGTTTCGTGTTTCATGGCGAGTAGGTGAACTTTGACCCCTGCTAACCCCCCTTCAACATGCTCCAAAACTCACCAATTTGATAACTTTAAATCAGACATGCCTTATGATCAGACTGACCGAGTTTGAAGCCGATCAATCAAAATCCCTAGGAGGAGTTCGATCAAATACGAAGGCTGTAAACGTCAAAATCGAGGTAAAAAATGGAGGTTCAATACAAAATGGCCGACTTCCTGTGATAGTTGGCTTATAACATTAAATGTAAGTTCTGAGTCTTTTGGTGAGCTCTACAAGTGTACCAAATTTCATGTCTCTACGATGAAGTACGTTCATACCATTGTGTCAACAGAAAATTGCTAGTTGCTGCCGTTGAGCAATTTTTTTTGCGATTTTTGTGACAACCTTAAAATTCAAAATTTTGAATTTTTCTAGTCGCGACCGCCAAGTTTGGTGAGTTTTTGAATATGATAAAGCCCCCAAAAAGGCAATTCATTTGGGTGGAAGAATAATAAGAATAATTAAAGCTGCAAGCAGCCTCGGGCGGCCCTCGCAGCAAGCGCCGCTCCGGCCTATTGGCCACCGCGGGGGTTCCGGCCACCGCAGAAGCTCTCGCTCGGTTTCCAGAGCCGCAGCCCGCTCCCCACCGCGGAAGCTCTGCCGCAGTTTCCAGCACCGCCGCCCGCCAGCCGCCGCAGAAGCTGTCTCGCATTTTCCCCGCCCGTCCACCGGGCGACACGCGTGAATGCGTTCGGCGGCGCTCCCCGACGACTGTCAAAAAATCTGATGCAGATCGGTCGATGCATCGAGGAGATACAGCCCATGTATTAACTTAGGGGGCGCAGTGGAGTCAAATTACATTTCAACCTCGTTGGGCTCTTTAGAGGTGAACAAAGGTCATACATATCCAGTTTGGCGTCAATCGGATGATCCATGTGTGATTTAGAGCCAAACGTATGTATATGGCGAGGGACTGATATTCGCCATTTTGCCACGCCCACACGGTTCAGCCAGCAGCGAGCATTAACAGAGTTTATCATCCGAATCATCTTGATTAGGTCAAGAGAGCCATAAACGGAGCTTTCCAAGGAAAAAAACGGCACTTCCGGTTCCGAGGGGGCGGGGCTTAGATGACGTCATAATGTGATGACGTAGGATTGACGGGCAAGCCTCCAGGATCACTCAGGCCAAGTTTGATGCAGCTCGGTCAAAATATGTGGAATGTAGAGGCAAACGTATACGAACGGCGTTGCCGCCATTGAAAACTGTTGGCACTTTAAAGCAAGCGAGATCAACTTCCTATCTGTCATCCAACACAGAATCACCTTGATTAGGTCAAGAGAGCCTAATCAAGGTTCTCTTGATTAGAGAACCTTGATTCTCTAATGAATCCACAACACACCAACATGTCTTCTGTCTACGGAATGAACTCTGTCATTCCGTAGGGCAATGCTGCCCTCTGGTGTCGAATTACTGAAATAATGAAACTATTTCAGTGGGCAGCAGAGGGCAGCATTGCCCTACAAACAACGAACATGGACTGTTTATTATGTAATTACACAGAAGATCTCTCTAATTCATTCTGAGGGGGCGGGGCTTAGATGACGTCATAATATGATGACATAGCATTGTCAGGTATCACACCAGGATGAGTCAGGCCAAGTTTGGTGCAGCTCGGTCGAAACATGTGGAATCTAGAAGCAAACGTATGGCATCGGCGTTACAGTTCACTTCGCCACGCCTCCACACCCAGCTGCTTCATAGCAGCCGGTCAGGGCTTGGATCCTCAACACACCAACATGTCTTCTGTCTCTGGACACAGTTTCATGTTGATTAGGTCAAAGGGCTAAGATAGCGACCGTTCACAGTAAAACATGACACTTCCTGTTCTCAGGGGGCGTGGCCTAAGTGATGTCATCATTTCACCACAGGGTATTTTTGGACACCTAATGATGATCAATAATTTAAAGTTTGGTATCTCTGTGATTTTCTGTGCAGGATATATAAGAGTTTCGTGTTTCATGGCGAGTAGGTGAACTTTGACCCCTGGTAACCCCCCTTCAGCAATCTCAGACAGTCACCAATTTGATAACTTTAAATCAGACATGCCTTATGATCAGACTGACCGAGTTTGAAGCCGATCAATCGAAATCCCTAGGAGGAGTTCGATCAAATGCAAAGGCTGTAAACGTCAAAATCGAGGTCAAATGAACTTCAATCTAAAATGGCCGACTTCCTGTTGGGTTTCGACCATGGCTGTAATAGACTTTTTTGTACGTCCTGACAAGATACACATGTGTACCAAGTTTCGTAATTCTAGGTTAAAGCATGGCTTAGGGCTGTTCATTTAAAATACTCTAGGGGTCGCTATAGAGAAATTAGGCCACGCCCACCACATTTTGTTATGAATTCCTGTCGGTGGGTGGATAAGGATCCATCCTAGTGAGTTTGGAGCAGCTGGGCCCAAAATTGTGGAATTCAGAGCCAAACGTATGGCAACGGCGTTACAGGTCACTTCGCCACGCCGCCACGCCCACCTGCTATGTCACAGCCGGTCGGGGTTGGAATCCTCAACACACCAACATGTCTTCTGTCTCTGGACACAGTTTCATGTTGATTAGGTCAAAGGGCTAAGATAGCGACCGTTCACAGTAAAACATGACACTTCCTGTTCTCAGGGGGCGTGGCCTAAGTGATGTCATCATTTCACCATAGGGTATTGTAGGGCACCCGATGCCGATCAATCACTGAAAGTTTGGTCCCTCTATGTGTTTTTATATCGGAAATATGAGAGTTTCGTGTTTCATGGCGAGTAGGTGAACTTTGACCCCTGCTAACCCCCCTTCAACATGCTCCAAAACTCACCAATTTGATAACTTTAAATCAAACATGCCTTATGATCAGACTGACCGAGTTTGAAGTCGATCAATCGAAATCCCTAGGAGGAGTTCGATCAAATACGAAGGCTGTAAACGTCAAAATCGAGGTAAAAAATGGACGTTCAATACAAAATGGCCGACTTTCTGTGATAGTTGGCTTATAACATTAAATGTAAGTTCTGAGTCATTTGGTGAGCTCTACAAGTGTACCAAATTTCATGTGTCTACGATGAAGTACGTTCATACCATTGTGTCAACATAAAATTGCTAGTTGCTGCCGTTCAGCAATTTTTTTTGCGATTTTTGCGACAACCTTAAAATTCAAAATTTTTAAATTTTCTAGTTGCGACCGCCAAGTTTGGTGAGTTTTTGAATATGATAAAGCCCCCAAAAAGGCACACGAAGAGGTGGGAAGAATCGTAATAATAATAATTAAAGCTGCAAGCAGCCTCGGGCGGCCCTCGCAGCAAGCGCCGCTCCGGCCTATTGGCCACCGCGGGGGTTCCGGCCACCGCAGAAGCTCTCGCGCGTTTTCCACAGCCGCAGCCCGCTCCCCACCGCAGAAGCTCGGCCGCAGTTTCCAGCACCGCCGCCCGCTAGCCGCCGCAGAAGTTGTCGCGCATTTTCCCCGCCCGTCCACCGGGCGACACGCGTGATTGCGTTCGGCGGCGCTCCCCGACGACTGTCAAAAAATCTGGTGCAGATCGGTCGATGCGTCGAGGAGATACAGCCGATGAATTAACTTAGGGGGCGCAGTGGAGTCAAATTACATCTCAAACCCGTTGGGCTCTTTAGAGGTGAACAAAGGTCATACATATCCATTTTGGCGCCAATCGGATGATCCATGTGTGAATTAGAGCCAAACGTATGTATATGGCGAGGGACTGATATTCGCCATTTGGCCACGCCCACACGGTTCAGCCAGCAGCGAGCATTGACAGAGTTTATCATCCGAATCATCTTGATTAGGTCAAGAGAGCCATAAACGGAGCTTTCTAGGTAAAAAAACGGCACTTCCTGTTCTGAGGGGGCGGGGCTTAGATGACGTCATAATATGATGACATAGGGTCGTCAAGGATCCCACCAGGGTCACTCGTGCAAAGTTTGGTGCAGAAGCTATCGACCGTTCACAGTAAAATACAAGACTTCCTGTTGTCAGAGGGCGTGGCCTACGTGATGTCATCATTTGACCATTGGATATTATTCTACACCCGAGGATGATCAATAACTCAAACTTTGGTGTCTCTGTGATGTTTTTGTGTTAGAATTACAAATTATTTAATTTTTTCCTCTTCAATTCAACATTGAACTGTCATTCCGTAGGGCAATGCTGCCCTCTGGTGTCGAATTACTGAAATTACTGAAATAGTTTCATTATTTCAGTAATTCGACACCAGAGGGCAGCATTGCCCTACACATGACACAGCCCTTTGTATTACACAGTCGATCAAAATTGAACTCTGTTATTCCGTAGGGCAATGCTGCCCTCTGGTGTCGAATTACTGAAATTACTGAAATAGTTTCATTATTTCAGTAATTCGACACCAGAGGGCAGCATTGCCCTACACATGACAAAGCCCTTTGTATTACACAGTCGATCACAGGGGAACTTTGAGCCTTGCTAACCCCCCTTCAACATGCTCCAAAACTCACCAATTTGATAACATTAAATCAGACATGCCTTATGATCAGACTGACCGAGTTTGAAGCCGATCAATCGAAATCCCTAGGAGGAGTTCGATCAAATACGAAGGCTGTAAACGTCAAAATCGAGGTCAAATGAACTTCAATCTAAAATGGCCGACTTCCTGTTGGGTTTAGAGCATGGCTCTAAGAGACTTTTTTGTACGTCCCGACAAGATACACATGTGTACCAAGTTTCGTAATTCTAGGTTTAAGCATGGCTTGGGGCTGTTCATTTAAAATACTCTAGGGGTCGCTATAGAAAAATTAGGCCACGCCCACCAAATATCGCTATGGATTCCTGTTCGGGGATGGATAAGGATCCATCCTAGTGAGTTTGGAGCAGCTCACCCCGAAACTGTGGAATTCAGAGCCAAACGAAATTCGACGGCGTTCGCAACGCCGCCACGCCCACCTGCTTCATCGCAGCCAGTCGGGGTTGGAATCCACAACACACCAACATGTCTTCTGTCTCTGGACACAGTTTCATGTTGATTAGGTCAAAGGGCTAAGATAGCGACCGTTCACAGTAAAACATGACACTTCCTGTTCTCAGGGGGCGTGGCCTACTTAAAAAAATAATTTCACCACAGGGTATTTTAGAACACCTGATGACAATCAATCCCTGAACGTTTGGTCCCTCTATGTGTTTTTATATAGGAAATATAAGAGTTTCGTGTTTCATGGCGAGTAGGTGAACTTTGACCCCTGCTAACCCCCCTTCAATATACTCCAAAACTCACCAATTTGATAACTTTAAATCAAACATGCCTTATGATCAGACTGACCACGTTTGAAGCCGATCAATCGAAATCCCTAGGAGGAGTTCGATCAAATACGAAGGCTGTAAACGTCAAACTCGAGGTCCAAAATGGACCTTCAAGACAAAATGGCCGACTTCCTGTTGGGTTTCGACCATGGCTCTAAGAGACTTTTTTGTACGTCCTGACAAGATACACATGTGTACCAAGTTTCGTAATTCTAGGTTAAAGCATGGCTTAGGGCTGTTCATTTAAAATACTCTAGGGGTCGCTATAGAGAAATTAGGCCACGCCCACCAAATTTTGTTATGAATTCCTGTCGGGGGGTGGATAAGGATCCATCCTAGTGAGTTTGGAGCAGCTGGGCCCGAAATTGTGGAATTCAGAGCCAAACGTATGGCAACGGCGTTACAGGTCACTTCGCCGCGCCGCCACGCCCACCTGCTATGTCAAAGTCGGTCGGAGTTGGAATCCACAACACACCAACATGTCTTCTGTCTCTGGACACAGTTTCATGTTGATTAGGTCAAAGGGCTAAGATAGCGACCGTTCACAGTAAAACATGACACTTCCTGTTCTCAGGGGGCGTGGCATAAGTGATATCATCATTTCACCACAGGGTATTTTAGGACACCCGATGACAATCAATCACTGAAAGTTTGATACCTCTATGTGTTTTTGTATAGGAAATATAAGAGTTTTGTGTTACATGGCGAGTAGGTGAACTTTGACCCCTGCTAACCCCCCTTCAACATGCTCCAAAACTCACCAATTTGATAACTTTAAATCAAACATGCCTTATGATCAGACTGACCGAGTTTGAAGTCGATCAATCAAAATCCCTAGGAGGAGTTCGATCAAATACGAAGGCTGTAAACGTCAAAATCGAGGTAAAAAATGGAGGTTCAATACAAAATGGCCGACTTCCTGTGATAGTTGGCTTATAACATTAAATGTAAGTTCTGAGTCTTTTGGTGAGCTCTACAAGTGTACCAAATTTCATGTCTCTACGATGAAGTACGTTCATACCATTGTGTCAACAGAAAATTGCTAGTTGCCGCCGTTGAGCAATTTTTTTTGCGATTTTTGTGACAACCTTAAAATTCAAAATTTTGAATTTTTCTAGTCGCGACCGCCAAGTTTGGTGAGTTTTTGAATATGATAAAGCCCCCAAAAAGGCAATTCATTTGGGTGGAAGAATAATAAGAATAATTAAAGCTGCAAGCAGCCTCGGGCGGCCCTCGCAGCAAGCGCCGCTCCGGCCTATTGGCCACCGCGGGGGTTCCGGCCACCGCAGAAGCTCTCGCGCGGTTTCCAGAGCCGCAGCCCGCTCCCCACCGCGGAAGCTCCGCCGCAGTTTCCAGCACCGCCGCACGCCAGCCGCCGCAGAAGCTGTCGCGCGTTTTCCCCGCCCGTCCACCGGGCGACACGCGTGAATGCGTTCGGCGGCGCTGCCCGACGACTGTCGAAAAATCTGGCGCAGATCGGTCGATGCGTCGAGGAGATACAACCCATGTATTAACTTAGGGGGCGCAGTGGAGCCAAATTACATTTCAAACCCGTTGGGCTCTTTAGAGGTGAACAAAGGTCATACATATCCAGTTTGGCGCCAATCGGATGATCCATGCCTGAATAAGAGCCAAACGTATGCATATGGCGAGGGACTGATATTCGCCGTTTGGCCACGGCCACACGGTTCAGCCAGCAGCGAGCATTGACAGAGTTTATCATCCGAATCATCTTGATTAGGTCAAGAGAGCCATAAACGGAGCTTTCTAAGTAAAAAAACGGCACTTCCTGTTCTGAGGGGGCGGGGCTTAGATGACGTCATAATATGATGACATAGGGTCGTCAAGGATCCCACCAGGGTCACTCGTGCAAAGTTTGGTGCAGAAGCTATCGACCGTTCACAGTAAAATACAAGACTTCCTGTTGTCAGAGGGCGTGGCCTACGTGATGTCATCATTTGACCATTGGATATTATTCTACACCCGAGGATGATCAATAACTCAAACTTTGGTGTCTCTGTCAGTTTTTGTGTTAGAATTACAAATTATTTAATTTTTTCCTCTATAATTCAACATTGAACTGTCATTCCGTAGGGCAATGCTGCCCTCTGGTGTCGAATTACTGAAATTACTGAAATAGTTTCATTATTTCAGTAATTCGACACCAGAGGGCAGCATTGCCCTACACATGACAAAGCCCTTTGTATTACACAGTCGATCAAAATTGAACTCTGTCATTCCGTAGGGCAATGCTGCCCTCTGGTGTCGAATTACTGAAATTACTGAAATAGTTTCATTATTTCAGTAATTCGACACCAGAGGGCAGCATTGCCCTACACATGACAAAGCCCTTTGTATTACACAGTCGATCACAGGGGAACTTTGAGCCTTGCTAACCCCCCTTCAACATGCTTCAAAACTCACCAATTTGATAACTTTAAATCAGACATGCCTTATGATCAGACTGACCAAGTTTGAAGTCGATCAATCGAAATCCCTAGGAGGAGTTTGATCAAATACGAAGGCTGTAAACGTCAAAATCGAGGTCAAATGAACTTCAATCTAAAATGGCCGACTTCCTGTTGGGTTTAGAGCATGGCTCCAAGAGACTTTTTTGTACGTCCTGACAAGATACACATGTGTACCAAGTTTCGTAATTCTAAGCTAAAGCATGGCTTGGGGCTGATTTTTTGAAATATTCTAGGGGGCGATATAGAGAAATTAGGCCACGCCCACCACATTTTGTTATGAATTCCTGTTGGCGGGTCAATAAGGATCCATCCTAGTGAGTTTGGAGCAGCTCACCCCGAAACTGTGGAATTCAGAGCCAAACGAAATTTGACGGCGTTCGCAACGCCGCCACGCCCACCTGCTTCATCGCAGCCAGTCGGGGTTGGAATACTCAACACACCAACATGTCTTCTGTCTCTGGACACAGTTTCATGTTGATTAGGTCAAAGGGCTAAGAGAGCGACCGTTCACAGTAAAACATGACACTTCCTGTTCTCAGGGGGCGTGGCCTACTTAAAAAAATAATTTCACCACAGGGTATTTTAGGACACCCGATGACAATCAATCAATGAAAGTTTGGTCCCTCTCTGTGTTTTTGTATAGGAAATATAAGAGTTTCGTGTTTCATGGCGAGTAGCTGAACTTTGACCCCTGGTAACACCCCTTCAGCAAGCTCATACAGTCACCAATTTGATAACTTTAAATCAGACATGCCTTATGATCAGACTGACCGAATTTGAAGCCGATCACTCGAAATCCCTAGGAGGAGTTCGATCAAATGCAAAGGCTGTAAACGTCAAACTCGAGGTCCAAAATGGACCTTCAATACAAAATGGCCGACTTCCTGTTGGGTTTAGAGCATGGCTCCAAGAGACTTTTTTGTACGTCCTGACAAGATACACATATGTACCAAGTTTCGTAATTCTAGGATAAAGCATGGCCTGGGGCTGTTCATTTAAAATACTCTAGGGGTCGCTATAGAAAAATTAGGCCACGCCCACCAAATATCGCTATGGATTCCTGTTCGGGGATGGATAAGGATCCATCCTAGTGAGTTTGGAGCAGCTCACCCCGAAACTGTGGAATTCAGAGCCAAACGAAATTTGACGGCGTTCGCAACGCCGCCACGCCCACCTGCTTCATCGCAGCCGGTCGGGGTTGGAATCCACAACACACCAACATGTCTTCTGTCTCTGGACACAGTTTCATGTTGATTAGGTCAAAGGGCTAAGATAGCGACCGTTCACAGTAAAACATGACACTTCCTGTTCTCAGGGGGCGTGGCCTACGTAAAAAAATAATTTCACCACAGGGTATTTTAGGACACCCGATGACGATCAATCCCAGAAAGTTTGGTCCCTCTATGTGTTTTTGTATAGGAAATATAAGAGTTTCGTGTTTCATGGCGAGTAGGTGAACTTTGACCCCTGCTAACCCCCCTTCAACATGCTCCAAAACTCACCAATTTGATAACTTTAAATCAGACATGCCTTATGATCAGACTGACCAAGTTTGAAGCCGATCAATCAAAATCCCTAGGAGGAGTTCGATCAAATACGAAGGCTGTAAACGTCAAAATCGAGGTAAAAAATGGACTTTCAATACAAAATGGCCGACTTCCTGTGATAGTTGGCTTATAACATTAAATGTAAGTTCTGAGTCTTTTGGTGAGCTCTACAAGTGTACCAAATTTCATGTCTCTACGATGAAGTACGTTCATACCATTGTGTCAACAGAAAATTGCTAGTTGCTGCCGTTGAGCAATTTTTTTTGCGATTTTTGTGACAACCTTAAAATTCAAAATTTTGAATTTTTCTAGTCGCGACCGCCAAGTTTGGTGAGTTTTTGAATATGATAAAGCCCCCAAAAAGGCAATTCATTTGGGTGGAAGAATAATAAGAATAATAATAATTAAAGCTGCAAGCAGCCTCGGGCGGCCCTCGCAGCAAGCGCCGCTCCGGCCTATTGGCCACCGCGGGGGTTCCGGCCACCGCAGAAGCTCTCGCACAGTTTCCAGAGCCGCAGCCCGCTCGCCACCGCAGAAGCTCTGCCGCAGTTTCCAGCATCGCCGCCCGCTAGCCGCCGCAGAAGCTGTCGCGCGTTTTCCCCGCCCGTCCACCGGGCGACACGCGTGAATGCGTTCGGCGGCGCTCCCCGACGACTGTCAAAAAATCTGATGCAGATCGGTCGATGCATCGAGGAGATACAGCCCAGGTATTAACTTAGGGGGCGCAGTGGAGTCAAATTACATTTCAACCTCGTTGGGCTCTTTAGAGGTGAACAAAGGTCATACATATCCAGTTTGGCGTCAATCGGATGATCCATGTGTGATTTAGAGCCAAACGTATGTATATGGCGAGGGACTGATATTCGCCATTTGGCCACGCCCACACGGTTCAGCCAGAAGCGAGCATTGACAGAGTTTATCATCCGAATCATCTTGATTAGGTCAAAAGAGCCATAAACAGAGCTTTCCAAGTAAAAAAATAGCACTTCCTGTTCCGAGGGGGCGGGGCCTAAGTGATGTCATCATTTGACCATTGGATATTATTGGACACTCGATTATGATCAATCACTGAACGTTTGGTGTCTCTGTGAGTTTTTGTGTTAGAATTACAAATTATTTAATTTTTTCCTCCATTACAACATTGAACTTTCATTCCGTAGGGCAATGCTGCCCTCTGGTGTCGAATTACTGAAATAATGAAACTATTTCAGTGGGCAGCAGAGGGCAGCATTGCCCTACAAACAACGAACATGGACTGTTTATTATGTAATTACACAGAAGATCTCTCTAATTCATTCTGAGGGGGCGGGGCTTAGATGACGTCATAATATGATGACATAGCATTGTCAGGCATCAGACCAGGATGAGTCAGGCCAAGTTTGGTGCAGCTCGGTCGAAACATGTGGAATCTAGAAGCAAACGTATGGCCTCGGCGTTACAGGTCACTTCGCCACGCCGCCACACCCAGCTGCTTCATCGCAGCCGGTCAGGGCTTGGATCCACAACACACCAACATGTCTTCTGTCTCTGGACACAGTTTCATGTTGATTAGGTCAAAGGGCTAAGATAGCGACCGTTCACAGTAAAACATGACACTTCCTGTTCTCAGGGGGCGTGGCCTAAGTGATGTCATCATTTGACCATTGGATATTATTGGACACTCGATTATGATCAATCACTGAAGGTTTGGTGTCTCTGTGAGTTTTTGTGTTAGAATTACAAATTATTTAATTTTTTCCTCCATTACAACATTGAACTGTCATTCCGTAGGGCAATGCTGCCCTCTGGTGTCGAATTACTGAAATAATGAAACTATTTCAGTGGGCAGCAGAGGGCAGCATTGCCCTACAAACAACGAACATGGACTGTTTATTATGTAATTACACAGAAGATCTCTCTAATTCATTCTGAGGGGGCGGGGCTTAGATGACGTCATAATATGATGACATAGCATTGTCAGGCATCACACCAGGATGAGTCAGGCCAAGTTTGGTGCAGCTCGGTCGAAATATGTGGAATCTAGAAACAAACGTATGGCATCGGCGTTACAGGTCACTTCGCCACGCCGCCACAGCCAGCTGCTTCATCGCAGCCAGTCAGGGCTTGAATCCACAACACACCAACATGTCTTCTGTCTCTGGACACAGTTTAATATTGATTATGTCAAAGGGCTAAGATAGCGACCGTTCACAGTAAAACATGACACTTCCTGTTCTCAGGGGGCGTGGCCTAAGTGATGTCATCATTTGACCACAGGGTATTTTTGGACACCTAATGATGATCAATAATTTAAAGTTTGGTATCTCTGTGAGTTTCTGTGCAGGATATATAAGAGTTTCGTGTTTCATGGCGAGTAGGTGAACTTTGACCCCTGGTAAGCCCCCTTCAGCAAGCTCATACAGTCACCAATTTGATAACTTTAAATCAGACATGCCTTATGATCAGACTGACCGAGTTTGAAGCCGATCAATCGAAATCCCTAGGAGGAGTTCGATCAAATGCAAAGGCTGTAAACGTCAAAATCGAGGTCAAATGAACTTCAATCTAAAATGGCCGACTTCCTGTTGGGTTTCGACCATGGCTCTAAGAGACTTTTTTGTACGTCCCGACAAGATACACATGTGTACCAAGTTTCGTAATTCTAGGTTTAAGCATGGCTTGGGGCTGTTCATTTAAAATACTCTAGGGGTCGCTATAGAAAAATTAGGCCACGCCCACCAAATTTCGCTATGGATTCCTGTTGGCGGGTGGATAAGGATCCATCCTAGTGAGTTTGGAGCAGCTCACCCCGAAACTGTGGAATTCAGAGCCAAACGAAATTCGATGGCGTTCGCAACGCCGCCACGCCCACCTGCTTCATCGCAGCCGGTCGGGGTTGGAATCCACAACACACCAACATGTCTTCTGTCTCTGGACACAGTTTCATGTTGATTAGGTCAAAGGGCTAAGATAGCGACCGTTCACAGTAAAACATTACACTTCCTGCTCTCAGGGGGCGTGGCCTACATAAAAAAAAAATTTCACTGCAGGGTATTTTAGGGCACCCGATGACAACCAATCACTGAAAGTTTGGTCCCTCTATGTGTTTTTGTATAGGAAATATAAGAGGTTTTTGTTTCATGGCGTGTAGGTGAACTTTGACCCCTGCTAACCCCCCTTCAACATGCTCCAAAACTCACCAATTTGATAACTTTAAATCAGACATGCCTTATGATCAGACTGACCGAGTTTGAAGCCGATCAATCGAAATCCCTAGGAGGAGTTCGATCAAATACGAAGGCTGTAAACGGCCAAATCAGGGTCCGAAATGGACCTTCAATCCAACATGGCCGACTTCCTGCGATACTTGCACTATGACATTACTTGTAAATTCTGAGCGTCTTAGTGAGCTCTACAACTGTACCGAATTTCAAGTCTCTACGATGAAGTAAGTGAATAGCAATGGGTCTGTTGAAAATTGCTAGTTGCCGCCGTTGAGCAATTTTTTTTTCGATTTTTGCAACGACCTTAAAATTCAAAATTTTTAAACCGCCTAGACGCGTCCGCCAAGTTTGGTGAGTTTTTGAATATGATAAAGCCCCCAAAAAGGCGCACGAAGAGGGGGGCAGAATCGTAAGAAGAATAATAAGAAACAGTACAGATACAATAGGCCTTCGCAGCGCTTTGCTGCTCGGGCCTAATAAACAGCACAGATACAATAGGCCTTCGCAGCGCTTTGCTGCTCGGGCCTAATAATTAAAGCTGCAAGCAGCCTCGGGCGGCCCTCGCAGCAAGCGCCGCTCCGGCCTATTGGCCACCGCGGGGGTTCCGGCCACCGCAGAAGCTCTCGCTCGGTTTCCAGAGCCGCAGCCCGCTCCCCACCGCGGAAGCTCCGCCGCAGTTTCCAGCACCGCCGCCCGCCAGCCGCCGCAGAAGCTGTCGCGCGTTTTCCCCGCCCGTCCACCGGGCGATACGCGTGAATGCGTTCGGCGGCGCTGCCCGACGATTGTCGAAAAATCTGGCGCAGATCGGTCGATGCGTCGAGGAGATACAACCCATGTATTAACTTAGGGGGCGCAGTGGAGCCAAATTACATTTCAAACCCGTTGGGCTCTTTAGAGGTGAACAAAGGTCATACATATCCAGTTTGGCGCCAATCGGATGATCCATGCCTGAATAAGAGCCAAACGTATGCATATGGCGAGGGACTGATATTCGCCATTTGGCCACGGCCACACGGTTCAGCCAGCAGCGAGCATTGACAGAGTTTATCATCCGAATCATCTTGATTAGGTCAAGAGAGCCATAAACGGAGCTTTCTAAGTAAAAAAACGGCACTTCCTGTTCTGAGGGGGCGGGGCTTAGATGACGTCATAATATGATGACATAGGGTCGTCAAGGATCCCACCAGGGTCACTCGTGCAAAGTTTGGTGCAGAAGCTATCGACCGTTCACAGTAAAATACAAGACTTCCTGTTGTCAGAGGGCGTGGCCTACGTGATGTCATCATTTGACCATTGGATATTATTCTACACCCGAGGATGATCAATAACTCAAACTTTGGTGTCTCTGTCAGTTTTTGTGTTAGAATTACAAATTATTTAATTTTTTCCTCTATAATTCAACATTGAACTGTCATTCCGTAGGGCAATGCTGCCCTCTGGTGTCGAATTACTGAAATTACTGAAATAGTTTCATTATTTCAGTAATTCGACACCAGAGGGCAGCATTGCCCTACACATGACAAAGCCCTTTGTATTACACAGTCGATCAAAATTGAACTCTGTCATTCCGTAGGGCAATGCTGCCCTCTGGTGTCGAATTACTGAAATTACTGAAATAGTTTCATTATTTCAGTAATTCGACACCAGAGGGCAGCATTGCCCTACACATGACAAAGCCCTTTGTATTACACAGTCGATCACAGGGGAACTTTGAGCCTTGCTAACCCCCCTTCAACATGCTCCAAAACTCACCAATTTGATAACTTTAAATCAGACATGCCTTATGATCAGACTGACCGAGTTTGAAGCCGATCAATCGAAATCCCTAGGAGGAGTTCGATCAAATACGAAGGCTGTAAACGTCAAAATCGAGGTCAAATGAACTTCAATCTAAAATGGCCGACTTCCTGTTGGGTTTAGAGCATGGCTCTAAGAGACTTTTTTGTACGTCCCGACAAGATACACATGTGTACCAAGTTTCGTAATTCTAGGTTTAAGCATGGCTTGGGGCTGTTCATTTAAAATACTCTAGGGGTCGCTATAGAGAAATTAGGCCACGCCCACCAAATTTTGTTATGAATTCCTGTCGGTGGCTGGATAAGGATCCATCCTAGTGAGTTAGGAGGAGCTGGGCCCGAAATTGTGGAATTCAGAGCCAAACGAAATTCGACGGCGTTCGCAACGCCGCCACGCCCACCTGCTTCATCGCAGCCGGTCGGGGTTGGAATCCACAACACACCAACATGTCTTCTGTCTCTGGACACAGTTTCATGTTGATTAGGTCAAAGGGCTAAGATAGCGACCGTTCACAGTAAAACATGACACTTCCTGTTCTCAGGGGGCGTGGCCTACTTAAAAAAATAATTTCACCACAGGGTATTTTAGGACACCCGATGACAATCAATCAATGAAAGTTTGGTCCCTCTCTGTGTTTTTGTATAGGAAATATAAGAGTTTCGTGTTTCATGGCGAGTAGGTGAACTTTGACCCCTGCTAACCCCCCTTCAACATGCTCCAAAACTCACCAATTTGATAACTTTAAATCAGACATGCCTTATGATCAGACTGACCAAGTTTGAAGCCGATCAATCAAAATCCCTAGGAGGAGTTCGATCAAATACGAAGGCTGTAAACGTCAAAATCGAGGTAAAAAATGGACTTTCAATACAAAATGGCCGACTTCCTGTGATAGTTGGCTTATAACATTAAA
The DNA here is from genome assembly GCF_003331165.1 of Xiphophorus hellerii. Taxonomy (NCBI): domain Eukaryota; kingdom Metazoa; phylum Chordata; class Actinopteri; order Cyprinodontiformes; family Poeciliidae; genus Xiphophorus; species Xiphophorus hellerii. The sequence goes on from NC_045680.1 coordinate 28,774,034, forward strand.
TGTAAGTTCTGAGTCTTTTGGTGAGCTCTACAAGTGTACCAAATGTCATGTCTCTACGATAAAGTACGTTCATACCATTGTGTCAACAGAAAATTGCTAGTTGCCGCCGTTGAGCAATTTTTTTTGCGATTTTTGGGACAACCTTAAAATTCAAAATTTTGAATTTTTCTAGTCGCGACCGCCAAGTTTGGTGAGTTTTTGAATATGATAAAGCCCCCAAAAAGGCAATTCATTTGGGTGGAAGAATAATAAGAATAATTAAAGCTGCAAGCAGCCTCGGGCGGCCCTCGCAGCAAGCGCCGCTCCGGCCTATTGGCCACCGCGGGGGTTCCAGCCACCGCAGAAGCTCTCGCACGATTTCCAGAGCCGCAGCCAACTCCCCACCGCAGAAGCTCCGCCGCAGTTTCCAGCACCGCCGCCCGCTAGCCACCGCAGAAGCTGTCGCGCATTTTCCACGCCCGTCCACCGGGCGACACGCGTGAATGCGTTCGGCGGCGCTCCCCGACGACTGTCAAAAAATCTGGTGCAGATCGGTCGATGCGTCGAGGAGATACGGCCCATGTATTAACTTAGGGGGCGCAGTGGAGTCAAATTACATCTCAAACCCGTTGGGCTCTTTAGAGCAGAACAAAGGTCATACATATCCAGTTTGGTGCCAATCGGATGATCTATGCCTGAATAAGAGCCAATCGTATGTATATGGCGAGGGACTGATATTCGCCGTTTGGCCACGCCCACACGGTTCAGCCAGCAGCGAGCATTGACAGAGTTTATCATCCGAATCATCTTGATTAGGTCAAGAGAGCCATAAACAGAGCTTTCCAAGGAAAAAAACGGCACTTCCGGTTCTGAGGGGGCGGGGCTTAGATGACGTCATAATATGATGACATAGGGTCGTCAGGGATCCCGCCAGGGTCACTCGTGCAAGGTTTGGTGCAGAAGCTATCGACCGTTCACAGTAGAATTACAAATTTTTAATTTTTTCCTACATAACAAAATTGAACTCTTTCATTCCGTAGGGCAATGCTGCCCTCTGGTGTCGAATTACTGAAATAATGAAACTATTTCAGTAATGTCAGTAATTCGACACCAGAGGGCAGCATTGCCCTACACATGACAAAGCCCTTTGTATTACACAGTCGATCACAGGGGAACTTTGAGCCTTGCTAACCCCCCTTCAACATGCTCCAAAACTCACCAATTTGATAACTTTAAATCAGACATGCCTTATGATCAGACTGACCGAGTTTGAAGCCGATCAATCGAAATCCCTAGGAGGAGTTCGATCAAATACGAAGGCTGTAAACGTCAAAATCGAGGTCAAATGAAATTCAATCTAAAATGGCCGACTTCCTGTTGGGTTTAGAGCATGGCTCCAAGAGACTTTTTTGTACGTCCTGACAAGATACACATATGTACCAAGTTTCGTAATTCTAGGATAAAGCATGGCCTGGGGCTGTTCATTTAAAATACTCTAGGGGTCGCTATAGAAAAATTAGGCCACGCCCACCAAATATCGCTATGGATTCCTGTTCGGGGATGGATAAGGATCCATCCTAGTGAGTTTGGAGCAGCTCACCCCGAAACTGTGGAATTCAGAGCCAAACGAAATTCGACGGCGTTCACAACGCCGCCACGCCCACCTGCTTCATCGCAGCCGGTCGGGGTTGGAATCCACAACACACCAACATGTCTTCTGTCTCTGGACACAGTTTCATGTTGATTAGGTCAAAGGGCTAAGATAGCGACCGTTCACAGTAAAACATTACACTTCCTGCTCTCAGGGGGCGTGGCCTACGTAAAAAAAAAATTTCACTGCAGGGTATTATAGGACACCCGATGCCGATCAATCACTGAAAGTTTGGTCCCTCTATGTTTTTTTGTATAGGAAATATAAGAGGTTTTTGTTTCATGGCGTGTAGGTGAACTTTGACCCCTGGTAACCCCCCTTCAACATGCTCCAAAACTCACCAATTTGATAACTTTAAATCAGACATGCCTTATGATCAGACTGACCGAGTTTGAAGCCGATCAATCGAAATCCCTAGGAGGAGTTCGATCAAATACGAAGGCTGTAAACGTCAAAATCGAGGTAAAAAATGGACGTTCAATACAAAATGGCCGACTTCCTGTGATACTTGCACTATGACATTACTTGTAAATTCTGAGCGTCTTAGTGAGCTCTACAACTGTACCGAATTTCAAGTCTCTACGATGAAGTAAGTGAATAGCAATGGGTCTTTTGAAAATTGCTAGGTGGCGGCGTTGAGCCATTTTTTTTGCGATTTTTGCGGCGACCTTAAAATTCAAAATTTTTAAAACGCCTAGACGCGTCCTCCAAGTTTGGTGAGTTTTTGAATATGATAAAGCCCCCAAAAAGGCACACGAAGAGGTGGGAAGAATAATAATAATAATAATAATAAACAGTACAGAAACAATAGGCCTTCGCAGCGCTTTGCTGCTCGGGCCTAATTAAAGCTGCAAGCAGCCTCGGGCGGCCCTCGCAGCAAGCGCCGCTCCGGCCTATTGGCCACCGCGGGGGTTCCGGCCACCGCAGAAGCTCTCGCGCGTTTTCCGGAGCCGCAGCCCGCTCCCCACCGCGGAAGCTCCGCCGCAGTTTCCAGCACCGCCGCACGCCAGCCGCCGCAGAAGCTGTCGCGCGTTTTCCCCGCCCGTCCACCAGGCGACACGCGTGAATGCGTTCGGCGGCGCTGCCCGACGACTGTCGAAAAATCTGGCGCAGATCGGTCGATGCGTCGAGGAGATACAACCCATGTATTAACTTAGGGGTCGCAGTGGAGCCAAATTACATTTCAAACCCGTTGGGCTCTTTAGAGGTGAACAAAGGTCATACATATCCAGTTTGGCGCCAATCGGATGATCCATGCCTGAATAAGAGCCAAACGTATGCATATGGCGAGGGACTGATATTCGCCATTTGGCCACGGCCACACGGTTCAGCCAGCAGCGAGCATTGACAGAGTTTATCATCCGAATCATCTTGATTAGGTCAAGAGAGCCATAAACGGGGCTTTCTAAGTAAAAAAACGGCACTTCCTGTTCTGAGGGGGCGGGGCTTTGATGACGTCATAATATGATGACATAGGGTCGTCAAGGATCCCGCCAGGGTCACTCGTGCAAAGTTTGGTGCAGAAGCTATCGACCGTTCACAGTAAAATACAAGACTTCCTGTTGTCAGAGGGCGTGGCCTACGTGATGTCATCATTTGACCATTGGATATTATTCTACACCCGAGGATGATCAATAACTCAAACTTTGGTGTCTCTGTCAGTTTTTGTGTTAGAATTACAAATTATTTAATTTTTTCCTCTATAATTCAACATTGAACTGTCATTCCGTAGGGCAATGCTGCCCTCTGGTGTCGAATTACTGAAATTACTGAAATAGTTTCATTATTTCAGTAATTCGACACCAGAGGGCAGCATTGCCCTACACATGACAAAGCCCTTTGTATTACACAGTCGATCAAAATTGAACTCTGTCATTCCGTAGGGCAATGCTGCCCTCTGGTGTCGAATTACTGAAATTACTGAAATAGTTTCATTATTTCAGTAATTCGACACCAGAGGGCAGCATTGCCCTACACATGACAAAGCCCTTTGTATTACACAGTCGATCACAGGGGAACTTTGAGCCTTGCTAACCCCCCTTCAACATGCTCCAAAACTCACCAATTTGATAACTTTAAATCAGACATGCCTTATGATCAGACTGACCGAGTTTGAAGCCGATCAATCGAAATCCCTAGGAGGAGTTCGATCAAATACGAAGGCTGTAAACGTCAAAATCGAGGTCAAATGAACTTCAATCTAAAATGGCCGACTTCCTGTTGGGTTTAGAGCATGGCTCTAAGAGACTTTTTTGTACGTCCCGACAAGATACACATGTGTACCAAGTTTCGTAATTCTAGGTTTAAGCATGGCTTGGGGCTGTTCATTTAAAATACTCTAGGGGTCGCTATAGAAAAATTAGGCCACGCCCACCAAATATCGCTATGGATTCCTGTTCGGGGATGGATAAGGATCCATCCTAGTGAGTTTGGAGCAGCTCACCCCGAAACTGTGGAATTCAGAGCCAAACGAAATTCGATGGCGTTCACAACGCCGCCACGCCCACCTGCTTCATCGCAGCCGGTCGGGGTTGGAATCCACAACACACCAACATGTCTTCTGTCTCTGGACACAGTTTCATGTTGATTAGGTCAAAGGGCTAAGATAGCCACCGTTCACAGTAAAACATTACACTTCCTGCTCTCAGGGGGCGTGGCCTACATAAAAAAAAAATTTCACTGCAGGGTATTTTAGGGCACCCGATGACAACCAATCCCTGAAAGTTTGGTCCCTCTATGTGTTTTTGTATAGGAAATATAAGAGGTTTTTGTTTGATGGCGTGTAGGTGAACTTTGACCCCTGCTAACCCCCCTTCAACATGCTCCAAAACTCACCAATTTGATAACTTTAAATCAGACATGCCTTATGATCAGACTGACCGAGTTTGAAGCCGATCAATCGAAATCCCTAGGAGGAGTTCGATCAAATACGAAGGCTGTAAACGGCCAAAATAGGGTCCAAAATGGACCTTCAATACAAAATGGCCGACTTCCTGCGATACTTGCACTATGACATTACTTGTAAATTCTGAGCGTCTTAGTGAGCTCTACAACTGTACCGAATTTCAAGTCTCTACGATGAAGTAAGTGAATAGCAATGGGTCTTTTGAAAATTGCTAGGTGGCGGCGTTGAGCCATTTTTTTTGCGATTTTTGCGGCGACCTTAAAATTCAAAATTTTTAAACCGCCTAGACGCGTCCGCCAAGTTTGGTGAGTTTTTGAATATGATAAAGCCCCCAAAAAGGCACACGAAGAGGTGGGAAGAATAATTAAAGCTGCAAGCAGCCTCGGGCGGCCCTCGCAGCAAGCGCCGCTCCGGCCTATTGGCCACCGCGGGGGTTCCAGCCACCGCAGAAGCTCTCGCACGATTTCCAGAGCCGCAGCCAACTCCCCACCGCAGAAGCTCCGCCGCAGTTTCCAGCACCGCCGCCCGCCAGCCGCCGCAGGAGCTGTCGCGCATTTTCGCCGCCCGTCCACTGGGCGACACGCGTGAATGCGTTCGGCGGCGCTCCCCGACGACTGTCAAAAAATCTGATGCAGATCGGTCGATGCATCGAGGAGATACAGCCCATGTATTAACTTAGGGGGCGCAGTGGAGTCAAATTACATTTCAACCTCGTTGGGCTCTTTAGAGGTGAACAAAGGTCATACATATCCAGTTTGGCGTCAATCGGATGATCCATGTGTGATTTAGAGCCAAACGTATGTATATGGCGAGGGACTGATATTCGCCATTTGGCCACGCCCACACGGTTCAGCCAGCAGCGAGCATTGACAGAGTTTATCATCCGAATCATCTTGATTAGGTCAAGAGAGCCATAAACAGAGCTTTTCAAGTAAAAAAATAGCACTTCCTGTTCCGAGGGGGCGGGGCCTAAGTGATGTCATCATTTGACCATTGGATATTATTGGACACTCGATTATGATCAATCACTGAACGTTTGGTGTCTCTGTGAGTTTTTGTGTTAGAATTACAAATTATTTAATTTTTTCCTCCATTACAACATTGAACTTTCATTCCGTAGGGCAATGCTGCCCTCTGGTGTCGAATTACTGAAATAATGAAACTATTTCAGTGGGCAGCAGAGGGCAGCATTGCCCTACAAACAACGAACATGGACTGTTTATTATGTAATTACACAGAAGATCTCTCTAATTCATTCTGAGGGGGAGGGGCTTAGATAACGTCATAATATGATGACATAGCATTGTCAGGCATCAGACCAGGATGAGTCAGGCCAAGTTTGGTGCAGCTCGGTCGAAACATGTGGAATCTAGAAGCAAACGTATGGCATCGGCGTTACAGGTCACTTCGCCACGCCGCCACACCCAGCTGCTTCATCGCAGCCGGTCAGGGCTTGGATCCACAACACACCAACATGTCTTCTGTCTCTGGACACAGTTTCATGTTGATTAGGTCAAAGGGCTAAGATAGCGACCGTTCACAGTAAAACATGACACTTCCTGTTCTCAGGGGGCGTGGCCTAAGTGATGTCATCATTTGACCACAGGGTATTTTTGGACACCTAATGATGATCAATAATTTAAAGTTTGGTATCTCTGTGAGTTTCTGTGCAGGATATATAAGAGTTTCGTGTTTCATGGCGAGTAGGTGAACTTTGACCCCTGGTAACCCCCCTTCAGCAAGCTCATACAGTCACCAATTTGATAACTTTAAATCAGACATGCCTTATGATCAGACTGACCGAGTTTGAAGCCGATCAATCGAAATCCCTAGGAGGAGTTCGATCAAATGCAAAGGCTGTAAACGTCAAAATCGAGGTCAAATGAACTTCAATCTAAAATGGCCGACTTCCTGTTGGGTTTAGAGCATGGCTCCAAGAGACTTTTTTGTACGTCCTGACAAGATACACATGTGTACCAAGTTTCGTAATTCTAGGTTTAAGCATGGCTTGGGGCTGTTCATTTAAAATACTCTAGGGGTCGCTATAGAAAAATTAGGCCACGCCCACCAAATATCGCTATGGATTCCTGTTCGGGGATGGATAAGGATCCATCCTAGTGAGTTTGGAGCAGCTCACCCCGAAACTGTGGAATTCAGAGCCAAACGAAATTCGACGGCGTTCGCAACGCCGCCACGCCCACCTGCTTCATCGCAGCCGGTCGGGGTTGGAATCCACAACACACCAACATGTCTTCTGTCTCTGGACACAGTTTCATGTTGATTAGGTCAAAGGGCTAAGATATCCACCGTTCACAGTAAAACATTACACTTCCTGCTGTCAGGGGGCGTGGCCTACATAAAAAAAAAATTTCACTGCAGGGTATTTTAGGGCACCCGATGACAACCAATCCCTGAAAGTTTGGTCCCTCTATGTGTTTTTGTATAGGAAATATAAGAGGTTTTTGTTTGATGGCGTGTAGGTGAACTTTGACCCCTGCTAACCCCCCTTCAACATGCTCCAAAACTCACCAATTTGATAACTTTAAATCAGACATGCCTTATGATCAGACTGACCGAGTTTGAAGCCGATCAATCGAAATCCCTAGGAGGAGTTCGATCAAATACGAAGGCTGTAAACGTCAAAATCGAGGTCCAAAATGGACCTTCAATACAAAATGGCCGACTTCCTGCGATACTTGCACTATGACATTACTTGTAAATTCTGAGCGTCTTAGTGAGCTCTACAACTGTACCGAATTTCAAGTCTCTACGTTGAAGTAAGTGAATAGCAATGGGTCTTTTGAAAATTGCTAGTTGCCGCCGTTGAGCAATTTTTTTTGCGATTTTTGCGTCGACCTTAAAATTCAAAATTTTTAAACCGCCTAGTCGCTTCCGCCAAGTTTGGTGAGTTTTTGAATATGATAAAGCCCCCAAAAAGGCGCACGAAGAGGGGGGCAGAATAATAATAATAAACAGTACAGAAACAATAGGCCTTCGCAGCGCTTTGCTGCTCGGGCCTAATAATAATAATAATAATAAACAGTACAGAAACAATAGGCCTTCGCAGCGCTTTGCTGCTCGGGCCTAATAATAATAATAAACAGCACAGATACAATAGGCCTTCGCAGCGCTTTGCTGCTCGGGCCTAATAATAATAATAATAATAATAAACAGTACAGATACAATAGGCCTTCGCAGCGCTTTGCTGCTCGGGCCTAATAATAATAAACAGCACAGATACAATAGGCCTTCGCAGCGCTTTGCTGCTCGGGCCTAATAATAATTAAAGCTGCAAGCAGCCTCGGGCGGCCCTCGCAGCAAGCGCCGCTCCGGCCTATTGGCCACCGCGGGGGTTCCGGCCACCGCAGAAGCTCTCGCTCGGTTTCCAGAGCCGCAGCCCGCTCCCCACCGCGGAAGCTCCGCCGCAGTTTCCAGCACCGCCGCCCGCCAGCCGCCGCAGAAGCTGTCGCGCGTTTTCCCCGCCCGTCCACCGGGCGATACGCGTGAATGCGTTTGGCGGCGCTGCCCGACGATTGTCGAAAAATCTGGCGCAGATCGGTCGATGCGTCGAGGAGATACAACCCATGTATTAACTTAGGGGGCGCAGTGGAGCCAAATTACATTTCAAACCCGTTGGGCTCTTTAGAGGTGAACAAAGGTCATACATATCCAGTTTGGCGCCAATCGGATGATCCATGCCTGAATAAGAGCCAAACGTATGCATATGGCGAGGGACTGATATTCGCCATTTGGCCACGCCCACACGGTTCAGCCAGCAGCGAGCATTGACAGAGTTTATCATCCGAATCATCTTGATTAGGTCAAGAGAGCCATAAACGGAGCTTTCCAAGTAAAAAAACGGCACTTCCTGTTCTGAGGGGGCGGGGCTTAGATGACGTCATAATATGATGACATAGGGTCGTCAAGGATCCCACCAGGGTCACTCGTGCAAAGTTTGGTGCAGAAGCTATCGACCGTTCACAGTAAAATACAAGACTTCCTGTTGTCAGAGGGCGTGGCCTACGTGATGTCATCATTTGACCATTGGATATTATTCTACACCCGAGGATGATCAATAACTCAAACTTTGGTGTCTCTGTCAGTTTTTGTGTTAGAATTACAAATTATTTAATTTTTTCCTCTATAATTCAACATTGAACTGTCATTCCGTAGGGCAATGCTGCCCTCTGGTGTCGAATTACTGAAATTACTGAAATAGTTTCATTATTTCAGTAATTCGACACCAGAGGGCAGCATTGCCCTACACATGACAAAGCCCTTTGTATTACACAGTCGATCAAAATTGAACTCTGTCATTCCGTAGGGCAATGCTGCCCTCTGGTGTCGAATTACTGAAATTACTGAAATAGTTTCATTATTTCAGTAATTCGACACCAGAGGGCAGCATTGCCCTACACATGACAAAGCCCTTTGTATTACACAGTCGATCACAGGGGAACTTTGAGCCTTGCTAACCCCCCTTCAACATGCTCCAAAACTCACCAATTTGATAACTTTAAATCAGACATGCCTTATGATCAGACTGACCGAGTTTGAAGTCGACCAATCGAAATCCCTAGGAGGAGTTTGATCAAATACGAAGGCTGTAAACGTCAAAATCGAGGTCAAATGAACTTCAATCTAAAATGGCCGACTTCCTGTTGGGTTTAGAGCATGGCTCCAAGAGACTTTTTTGTACGTCCTGACAAGATACACATGTGTACCAAGTTTCGTAATTCTAAGCTAAAGCATGGCTTGGGGCTGATTTTTTGAAATATTCTAGGGGGCGATATAGAGAAATTAGGCCACGCCCACCAAATTTTGTTATGAATTCCTGTTGGCGGGTCAATAAGGATCCATCCTAGTGAGTTTGGAGCAGCTCACCCTGAAACTGTGGAATTCAGAGCCAAACGAAATTTGACGGCGTTCGCAACGCCGCCACGCCCACCTGCTTCATCGCAGCCGGTCGGGGTTGGAATCCACAACACACCAACATGTCTTCTGTCTCTGGACACAGTTTCATGTTGATTAGGTCAAAGGGCTAAGATAGCGACCGTTCACAGTAAAACATGACACTTCCTGTTCTCAGGGGGCGTGGCCTACGTAAAAAAATAATTTCACCACAGGGTATTTTAGGACACCCGATGACGATCAATCCCAGAAAGTTTGGTCCCTCTATGTGTTTTTGTATAGGAAATATAAGAGTTTCGTGTTTCATGGCGAGTAGGTGAACTTTGACCCCTGGTAACCCCCCTTCAGCAAGCTCATACAGTCACCAATTTGATAACTTTAAATCAGACATGCCTTATGATCAGACTGACCGAATTTGAAGCCGATCAATCGAAATCCCTAGGAGGAGTTCGATCAAATGCAAAGGCTGTAAACGTCAAACTCGAGGTCCAAAATGGACCTTCAATACAAAATGGCCGACTTCCTGTTGGGTTTAGAGCATGGCTCCAAGAGACTTTTTTGTACGTCCTGACAAGATACACATGTGTACCAAGTTTCGTAATTCTAGGATAAAGCATGGCATGGGGCTGTTCATTTAAAATACTCTAGGGGTCGCTATAGAGAAATTAGGCCACGCCCACCAAATTTTGTTATGAATTCCTGTCGGTGGGTGGATAAGGATCCATCCTAGTGAGTTAGGAGGAGCTGGGCCCGAAATTGTGGAATTCAGAGCCAAACGAAATTCGACGGCGTTCGCAACGCCGCCACGCCCACCTGCTTCATCGCAGCCGGTCGGGGTTGGATTACTCAACACACCAACATGTCTTCTGTCTCTGGACACAGTTTCATGTTGATTAGGTCAAAGGGCTAAGATAGCGACCGTTCACAGTAAAACATGACACTTCCTGTTCTCAGGGGGCGTGGCCTACTTAAAAAAATAATTTCACCACAGGGTATTTTAGGACACCCGATGACAATCAATCAATGAAAGTTTGGTCCCTCTCTGTGTTTTTGTATAGGAAATATAAGAGTTTCGTGTTTCATGGCGAGTAGGTGAACTTTGACCCCTGCTAACCCCCCTTCAACATGCTCCAAAACTCACCAATTTGATAACTTTAAATCAGACATGCCTTATGATCAGACTGACCGAGTTTGAAGCCGATCAATCAAAATCCCTAGGAGGAGTTCGATCAAATACGAAGGCTGTAAACGTCAAAATCGAGGTAAAAAATGGACTTTCAATACAAAATGGCCGACTTCCTGTGATAGTTGGCTTATAACATTAAATGTAAGTTCTGAGTCTTTTGGTGAGCTCTACAAGTGTACCAAATTTCATGTCTCTACGATGAAGTACGTTCATACCATTGTGTCAACAGAAAATTGCTAGTTGCCGCCGTTGAGCAATTTTTTTTGCGATTTTTGTGACAACCTTAAAATTCAAAATTTTGAATTTTTCTAGTCGCGACCGCCAAGTTTGGTGAGTTTTTGAATATGATAAAGCCCCCAAAAAGGCAATTCATTTGGGTGGAAGAATAATAAGAATAATAATTAAAGCTGCAAGCAGCCTCGGGCGGCCCTCGCAGCAAGCGCCGCTCCGGCCTATTGGCCACCGCGGGGGTTCCGGCCACCGCAGAAGCTCTCGCGCGTTTTCCAGAGCCGCAGCCCGCTCCCCACCGCGGAAGCTCTGCCGCAGTTTCCAGCATCGCCGCCCGCTAGCCGCCGCAGGAGCTGTCGCGCGTTTTCCCCGCCTGTCCACCGGGCGACAGGCGTGAATGCGTTCGGCGGCGCTCCCCGACGACTGTCGAAAAATCTGGCGCAGATCGGTCGATGCGTCGAGGAGATACAACCCATGTATTAACTTAGGGGGCGCAGTGGAGCCAAATTACATTTCAAACCCGTTGGGCTCTTTAGAGGTGAACAAAGGTCATACATATCCAGTTTGGCGCCAATCGGATGATCCATGCCTGAATAAGAGCCAAACGTATGCATATGGCGAGGGACTGATATTCGCCATTTGGTCACGCCCACACGGTTCAGCCAGCAGCGAGCATTGACAGAGTTTATCATCCGAATCATCTTGATTAGGTCAAGAGAGCCATAAACGGAGCTTTCTAAGTAAAAAAACGGCACTTCCTGTTCTGAGGGGGCGGGGCTTAGATGACGTCATAATATGATGACATAGGGTCGTCAAGGATCCCACCAGGGTCACTCGTGCAAAGTTTGGTGCAGAAGCTATCGACCGTTCACAGTAAAATACAAGACTTCCTGTTGTCAGAGGGCGTGGCCTACGTGATGTCATCATTTGACCATTGGATATTATTCTACACCCGAGGATGATCAATAACTCAAACTTTGGTGTCTCTGTCAGTTTTTGTGTTAGAATTACAAATTATTTAATTTTTTCCTCTATAATTCAACATTGAACTGTCATTCCGTAGGGCAATGCTGCCCTCTGGTGTCGAATTACTGAAATTACTGAAATAGTTTCATTATTTCAGTAATTCGACACCAGAGGGCAGCATTGCCCTACAAACAACGAACATGGACTGTTTATTATGTAATTACACAGAAGATCTCTCTAATTCATTCTGAGGGGGCGGGGCTTAGATGACGTCATAATATGATGACATAGCATTGTCAGGTATCACACCAGGATGAGTCAGGCCAAGTTTGGTGCAGCTCGGTCGAAACATGTGGAATCTAGATGCAAACGTATGGCATCGGCGTTACAGTTCACTTCGCCACGCCGCAACACCAAGCTGCTTCATCGCAGCCGGTCAGGGCTTGGATCCACAACACACCAACATGTCTTCTGTCTCTGGACACAGTTTCATGTTGATTAGGTCAAAGGGCTAAGATAGCGACCGTTCACAGTAAAACATGACACTTCCTGTTCTCAGGGGGCGTGGCCTAAGTGATGTCATCATTTCACCACAGGGTATTTTTGGACACCTAATGTTGATCAATAATTTAAAGTTTGGTATCTCTGTGAGTTTCTGTGCAGGATATATAAGAGTTTGGTGTTTCATGGCGAGTAGGTGAACTTTGACCCCTGGTAACCCCCCTTCAGCAAGCTCATGCAGTCACCAATTTGATAACTTTAAATCAAACATGCCTTATGATCAGACTGACCGAGTTTGAAGCCGATCAATCGAAATCCCTAGGAGGAGTTCGATCAAATGCAAAGGCTGTAAACGTCAAAGTCGAGGTCCAAAATGGACCTTCAATACAAAATGGCCGACTTCCTGTTGGGTTTCGACCATAGCTCTAATAGACTTTTTTGTACGTCCTGACAAGATACACATATGTACCAAGTTTCGTAATTCTAGGTTAAAGCATGGCTTGGGGCTGTTCATTTAAAATACTCTAGGGGTCGCTATAGATAAATTAGGCCACGCCCACCAAATTTTGTTATGAATTCCTGTCGGTGGGTGGATAAGGATCCATCCTAGTGAGTTTGGAGCAGCTGGGCCCGAAATTGTGGAATTCAGAGCCAAACGTATGGCAACGGCGTTACAGGTCACTTCGCCACGCCGCCACGCCCACCTGCTATGTCAAAGCCGGTCGGGGTTGGAATGCTCAACACACCAACATGTCTTCTGTCTCTGGACACAGTTTCATGTTGATGAGGTCAAAGGGCTAAGATAGCGACCGTTCACAGTAAAACATGACACTTCCTGTTCTCAGGGGGCGTGGCCTAAGTGATGTCATCATTTCACCACAGGGTATTTTAGGACACCCGATGACGATCAATCAGTGAAAGTTTGGTCCCTCTATGTGTTTTTATATAGGAAATATAAGAGTTTCGTGTTTCATGGCGAGTAGGTGAACTTTGACCCCTGCTAACCCCCCTTCAACATGCTCCAAAACTCACCAATTTGATAACTTTAAATCAAACATGCCTTATGATCAGACTGACCGAGTTTGAAGTCGATCAATCGAAATCCCTAGGAGGAGTTCGATCAAATACAAAGGCTGTAAACGTCAAAATCGAGGAAAAAAATGGACGTTCTATACAAAATGGCCGACTTCCTGTGATAGTTGCACTATGAAATCTATACCAAATTCTGAATGTCTTTTTGAGCTCTACATGTGTACCAAATTTCATGTCTGTACGATGAAATAAATGAATTGCAAAGGTTCCGTTGAAAATTGCTAGTTGCCGCCGTTGAGCAATTTTTTTTGCGATTTTTGCAACGACCTTAAAATTCAAAATTTTTAAACCGCCTAGTCGCGACCGCCAAGTTTGGTGAGTTTTTGAATATGATAAAGCCCCCAAAAAGGCGCACGAAGAGGGGGTAAGAATAATAATAATAATTAAAGCTGCAAGCAGCCTCGGGCGGCCCTCGCAGCAAGCGCCGCTCCGGCCTATTGGCCACCGCGGGGGTTCCGGCCACCGCAGAAGCTCTCGCGCGTTTTCCAGAGCCGCAGCCCGCTCCCCACCGCGGAAGCTCCGCCGCAGTTTCCAGCACCGCCGCACGCCAGCCGCCGCAGAAGCTGTCGCCCGTTTTCCCCGCCCGTCCACCGGGCGACACGCGTGAATGCGTTCGGCGGCGCTGCCCGACGACTGTCGAAAAATCTGGCGCAGATCGGTCGATGCGTCGAGGAGATACAACCCATGTATTAACTTAGGGGGCGCAGTGGAGCCAAATTACATTTCAAACCCGTTGGGCTCTTTAGAGGTGAACAAAGGTCATACATATCCAGTTTGGCGCCAATCGGATGATCCATGCCTGAATAAGAGCCAAACGTATGCATATGGCGAGGGACTGATATTCGCCATTTGGCCACGGCCACACGGTTCAGCCAGCAGCGAGCATTGACAGAGTTTATCATCCGAATCATCTTGATTAGGTCAAGAGAGCCATAAACAGAGCTTTCTAAGTAAAAAAACGGCACTTCCTGTTCTGAGGGGGCGGGGCTTAGATGACGTCATAATATGATGACATAGGGTCGTCAAGGATCCCACCAGGGTCACTCGTGCAAAGTTTGGTGCAGAAGCTATCGACCGTTCACAGTAAAATACAAGACTTCCTGTTGTCAGAGGGCGTGGCCTACGTGATGTCATCATTTGACCATTGGATATTATTCTACACCCGAGGATGATCAATAACTCAAACTTTGGTGTCTCTGTCAGTTTTTGTGTTAGAATTACAAATTATTTAATTTTTTCCTCTATAATTCAACATTGAACTGTCATTCCGTAGGGCAATGCTGCCCTCTGGTGTCGAATTACTGAAATTACTGAAATAGTTTCATTATTTCAGTAATTCGACACCAGAGGGCAGCATTGCCCTACACATGACAAAGCCCTTTGTATTACACAGTCGATCAAAATTGAACTCTGTCATTCCGTAGGGCAATGCTGCCCTCTGGTGTCGAATTACTGAAATTACTGAAATAGTTTCATTATTTCAGTAATTCGACACCAGAGGGCAGCATTGCCCTACACATGACAAAATAATCCCCTCTGTAATTGACTGTGTAACATATAACACAGTCAATCACAGGGGATCTTTGAGCCTTGCTAACCCCCCTTCAACATGCTCCAAAACTCACCAATTTGATAACTTTAAATCAAACATGCCTTATGATCAGACTGACCAAGTTTGAAGTCGATCAATCGAAATCCCTAGGAGGAGTTTGATCAAATACGAAGGCTGTAAACGTCAAAATCGAGGTCAAATGAACTTCAATCTAAAATGGCCGACTTCCTGTTGGGTTTAGAGCATGGCTCCAAGAGACTTTTTTGTACGTCCTGACAAGATACACATGTGTACCAAGTTTCGTAATTCTAAGCTAAAGCATGGCTTGGGGCTGATTTTTTGAAATATTCTAGGGGGCGACATAGAGAAATTAGGCCACGCCCACCAAATTTTGTTATGAATTCCTGTTGGCGGGTCAATAAGGATCCATCCTAGTGAGTTTGGAGCAGCTCACCCCGAAACTGTGGAATTCAGAGCCAAACGAAATTTGACGGCGTTCGCAACGCCGCCACGCCCACCTGCTTCATCGCAGCCGGTCGGGGTTGGAATCCACAACACACCAACATGTCTTCTGTCTCTGGACACAGTTTCATGTTGATTAGGTCAAAGGGCTAAGATAGCGACCGTTCACAGTAAAACATGACACTTCCTGTTCTCAGGGGGCGTGGCCTACGTAAAAAAATAATTTCACCACAGGGTATTTTAGGACACCCGATGACGATCAATCCCAAAAAGTTTGGTCCCTCTATGTGTTTTTGTATAGGAAATATAAGAGTTTCGTGTTTCATGGCGAGTAGGTGAACTTTGACCCCTGGTAACCCCCCTTCAGCAAGCTCATACAGTCACCAATTTGATAACTTTAAATCAAACATGCCTTGTGATCAGACTGACCAAGTTTGAAGTCGATCAATCGAAATCCCTAGGAGGAGTTCGATCAAATACAAAGGCTGTAAACGTCAAAATCGAGGTCAAATGAACTTCAATCTAAAATGGCCGACTTCCTGTTGGGTTTAGAGCATGGCTCCAAGAGACTTTTTTGTACGTCCTGACAAGATACACATGTGTACCAAGTTTCGTAATTCTAGGATAAAGCATGGCATGGGGCTGTTCATTTAAAATACTCTAGGGGTCGATATAGAGAAATTAGGCCACGCCCACCAAATTTTGTTATGAATTCCTGTCGGTGGGTGTACAAGGATCCATCCTAGTGAGTTTGAAGCAGCTGGGCCCGAAATTGTGGAATTCAGAGCCAAACGAAATTCGACGGCGTTCGCAACGCCGCCACGCCCACCTGCTTCATCGCAGCCGGTCGGGGTTGGAATACTCAACACACCAACATGTCTTCTGTCTCTGGACACAGTTTCATGTTGATTAGATCAAAGGGCTAAGATAGCGACCGTTCACAGTAAAACATGACACTTCCTGTTCTCAGGGGGCGTGGCCTACTTAAAAAAATAATTTCACCACAGGGTATTTTAGGACACCCGATGACAATCAATCAATGAAAGTTTGGTCCCTCTCTGTGTTTTTGTATAGGAAATATAAGAGTTTCGTGTTTCATGGCGAGTAGGTGAACTTTGACCCCTGCTAACCCCCCTTCAACATGCTCCAAAACTCACCAATTTGATAACTTTAAATCAGACATGCCTTATGATCAGACTGACCAAGTTTGAAGCCGATCCATCAAAATCCCTAGGAGGAGTTCGATCAAATACGAAGGCTGTAAACGTCAAAATCGAGGTAAAAAATGGACTTTCAATGCAAAATGGCCGACTTCCTGTGATAGTTGGCTTATAACATTAAATGTAAGTTCTGAGTCTTTTGGTGAGCTCTACAAGTGTACCAAATTTCATGTCTCTACGATGAAGTACGTTCATACCATTGTGTCAACAGAAAATTGCTAGTTGCCGCCGTTGAGCAATTTTTTTTGCGATTTTTGTGACAACCTTAAAATTCAAAATTTTGAATTTTTCTAGTCGCGACCGCCAAGTTTGGTGAGTTTTTGAATATGATAAAGCCCCCAAAAAGGCGCCTCTTTAGGGGGGCAGAAAAATAAGAATAATAATAATAATTAAAGCTGCAAGCAGCCTCGGGCGGCCCTCGCAGCAAGCGCCGCTCCGGCCTATTGGCCACCGCGGGGGTTCCGGCCAGCGCAGAAGCTCTCGCACGTTTTCCAGAGCCACAGCCCGCTCCCCACCGCAGAAGCTCTGCCGCGGTTTCCAGCATCGCCGCCCGCTAGCCGCCGCAGAAGCTGTCGCGCGTTTTCCCCGCCCGTCCACCGGGCGACAGGCGTGAATGCGTTCGGCGGCGCTCCCCGACGACTGTCGAAAAATCTGGCGCAGATCGGTCGATGCGTCGAGGAGATACAACCCATGTATTAACTTAGGGGGCGCAGTGGAGCCAAATTACATTTCAAACCCGTCGGGCTCTTTAGAGGTGAACAAAGGTCATACATATCCAGTTTGGCGTCAATCGGATGATCCATGCCTGAATAAGAGCCAAACGTATGCATATGGCGAGGGACTGATATTCGCCATTTGGCCACGCCCACACGGTTCAGCCAGCAGCGAGCATTGACAGAGTTTATCATCCGAATCATCTTCATTAGGTCAAGAGAGCCATAAACGGAGCTTTCCAAGTAAAAAAACGGCACTTCCTGTTCTGAGGGGGCGGGGCTTAGATGACGTCATAATATGATGACATAGGGTCGTCAAGGATCCCACCAGGGTCACTCGTGCAAAGTTTGGTGCAGAAGCTATCGACCGTTCACAGTAAAATACAAGACTTCCTGTTGTCAGAGGGCGTGGCCTACGTGATGTCATCATTTGACCATTGGATATTATTCTACACCCGAGGATGATCAATAACTCAAACTTTGGTGTCTCTGTCAGTTTTTGTGTTAGAATTACAAATTATTTAATGTTTTTCCTCTATAATTCAACATTGAACTGTCATTCCGTAGGGCAATGCTGCCCTCTGGTGTCGAATTACTGAAATTACTGAAATAGTTTCATTATTTCAGTAATTCGACACCAGAGGGCAGCATTGCCCTACACATGACAAAGCCCTTTGTATTACACAGTCGATCAAAATTGAACTCTGTCATTCCGTAGGGCAATGCTGCCCTCTGGTGTCGAATTACTGAAATTACTGAAATAGTTTCATTATTTCAGTAATTCGACACCAGAGGGCAGCATTGCCCTACACATGACAAAGCCCTTTGTATTACACAGTCGATCACAGGGGAACTTTGAGCCTTGCTAACCCCCCTTCAACATGCTCCAAAACTCACCAATTTGATAACTTTAAATCAGACATGCCTTATGATCAGACTGACCAAGTTTGAAGTCGATCAATCGAAATCCCTAGGAGGAGTTTGATCAAATACGAAGGCTGTAAACGTCAAAATCGAGGTCAAATGAACTTCAATCTAAAATGGCCGACTTCCTGTTGGCTTTAGAGCATGGCTCCAAGAGACTTTTTTGTACGTCCTGACAAGATACACATGTGTACCAAGTTTCGTAATTCTAAGCTAAAGCATGGCTTGGGGCTGATTTTTTGAAATATTCTAGGGGGCGATATAGAGAAATTAGGCCACGCCCACCACATTTTGTTATGAATTCCTGTTGGCGGGGCAATAAGGATCCATCCTAGTGAGTTTGGAGCAGCTCACCCCGAAACTGTGGAATTCAGAGCCAAACGAAATTTGACGGCGTTCGCAACGCCGCCACGCCCACCTGCTTCATCGCAGCCAGTCGGGGTTGGAATACTCAACACACCAACATGTCTTCTGTCTCTGGACACAGTTTCATGTTGATTAGGTCAAAGGGCTAAGAGAGCGACCGTTCACAGTAAAACATGACACTTCCTGTTCTCAGGGGGCGTGGCCTACTTAAAAAAATAATTTCACCACAGGGTATTTTAGGACACCCGATGACAATCAATCAATGAAAGTTTGGTCCCTCTCTGTGTTTTTGTATAGGAAATATAAGAGTTTCGTGTTTCATGGCGAGTAGCTGAACTTTGACCCCTGGTAACCCCCCTTCAGCAAGCTCATACAGTCACCAATTTGATAACTTTAAATCAGACATGCCTTATGATCAGACTGACCGAATTTGAAGCCGATCACTCGAAATCCCTAGGAGGAGTTCGATCAAATGCAAAGGCTGTAAACGTCAAACTCGAGGTCCAAAATGGACCTTCAATACAAAATGGCCGACTTCCTGTTGGGTTTAGAGCATGGCTCCAAGAGACTTTTTTGTACGTCCTGACAAGATACACATATGTACCAAGTTTCGTAATTCTAGGATAAAGCATGGCCTGGGGCTGTTCATTTAAAATACTCTAGGGGTCGCTATAGAAAAATTAGGCCACGCCCACCAAATATCGCTATGGATTCCTGTTCGGGGATGGATAAGGATCCATCCTAGTGAGTTTGGAGCAGCTCACCCCGAAACTGTGGAATTCAGAGCCAAACGAAATTCGACGGCGTTCGCAACGCCGCCACGCCCACCTGCTTCATCGCAGCCGGTCGGGGTTGGAATACTCAACACACCAACATGTCTTCTGTCTCTGGACACAGTTTCATGTTGATTAGGTCAAAGGGCTAAGATAGCGACCGTTCACAGTAAAACATGACACTTCCTGTTCTCAGGGGGCGTGGCCTACTTAAAAAAATAATTTCACCACAGGGTATTTTAGAACACCTGATGACAATCAATCCCTGAACGTTTGGTCCCTCTATGTGTTTTTATATAGGAAATATAAGAGTTTCGTGTTTCATGGCGAGTAGGTGAACTTTGACCCCTGCTAACCCCCCTTCAACATACTCCAAAACTCACCAATTTGATAACTTTAAATCAAACATGCCTTATGATCAGACTGACCAAGTTTGAAGCCGATCAATCGAAATCCCTAGGAGGAGTTCGATCAAATACGAAGGCTGTAAACGTCAAAATCGAGGTAAAAAATGGACGTTCAAGACAAAATGGCCGACTTCCTGTGATAGTTGGCTAATAACATTAAATGTAAGTTCTGAGTCTTTTGGGGAGCTCTACAAGTGTACCAAATTTCATGTCTCTACGATGAAATACGTTCATACCATTGTGTCAACAGAAAATTGCTAGTTGCCGCCGTTGAGCAATTTATTTTGCGATTGTTGCGACAACCTTAAAATTCAAAATTTTTAAATTTTCTAGTCGCCACCGCCAAGTTTGGTGAGTTTTTGAATATGATAAAGCCCCCAAAAAGGCACACGAAGAGGTGGGAAGAATCGTAATAATAATAATAATAATAATAATAAACAGTACAGATACAATAGGCCTTCGCAGCGCTTTGCTGCTCGGGCCTAATTAAAGCTGCAAGCAGCCTCGGGCGGCCCTCGCAGCAAGCGCCGCTCCGGCCTATTGGCCACCGCGGGGGTTCCGGCCACCGCAGAAGCTCTCGCTCGGTTTCCAGAGCCGCAGCCCGCTCCCCACCGCAGAAGCTCCGCCGCGGTTTCCAGCACCGCCGCCCGCCAGCCGCCGCAGAAGCTGTCGCGCGTTTTCCCCGCCCGTCCACCGGGCGACACGCGTGAATGCGTTCGGCGGCGCTGCCCGACGACTGTCGAAAAATCTGGCGCAGATCGGTCGATGCGTCGAGGAGATACAACCCATGTATTAACTTAGGGGGCGCAGTGGAGCCAAATTACATTTCAAACCCGTTGGGCTCTTTAGAGGTGAACAAAGGTCATACATATCCATTTTGGCGCCAATCGGATGATCCATGCCTGAATGAGAGCCAAACGTATGCATATGGCGAGGGACTGATATTCACCATTTGGCCACGCCCACACGGTTCAGCCAGCAGCGAGCATTGACAGAGTTTATCATCCGAATCATCTTGATTAGGTCAAGAGAGCCATAAACGGAGCTTTCTAAGTAAAAAAACAGCACTTCCTGTTCTGAGGGGGCGGGGCTTAGATGACGTCATAATATGATGACATAGGGTCGTCAAGGATCCCACCAGGGTCACTCGTGCAAAGTTTGGTGCAGAAGCTATCGACCGTTCACAGTAAAATACAAGACTTCCTGTTGTCAGAGGGCGTGGCCTACGTGATGTCATCATTTGACCATTGGATATTATTCTACACCCGAGGATGATCAATAACTCAAACTTTGGTGTCTCTGTCAGTTTTTGTGTTAGAATTACAAATTATTTAATTTTTTCCTCTATAATTCAACATTGAACTGTCATTCCGTAGGGCAATGCTGCCCTCTGGTGTCGAATTACTGAAATTACTGAAATAGTTTCATTATTTCAGTAATTCGACACCAGAGGGCAGCATTGCCCTACACATGACAAAGCCCTTTGTATTACACAGTCGATCAAAATTGAACTCTGTCATTCCGTAGGGCAATGCTGCCCTCTGGTGTCGAATTACTGAAATTACTGAAATAGTTTCATTATTTCAGTAATTCGACACCAGAGGGCAGCATTGCCCTACACATGACAAAGCCCTTTGTATTACACAGTCGATCACAGGGGAACTTTGAGCCTTGCTAACCCCCCTTCAACATGCTCCAAAACTCACCAATTTGATAACTTTAAATCAGACATGCCTTATGATCAGACTGACCGAGTTTGAAGCCGATCAATCGAAATCCCTAGGAGGAGTTCGATCAAATACGAAGGCTGTAAACGTCAAAATCGAGGTCAAATGAACTTCAATCTAAAATGGCCGACTTCCTGTTGGGTTTAGAGCATGGCTCTAAGAGACTTTTTTGTACGTCCCGACAAGATACACATGTGTACCAAGTTTCGTAATTCTAGGTTTAAGCATGGCTTGGGGCTGTTCATTTAAAATACTCTAGGGGTCGCTATAGAAAAATTAGGCCACGCCCACCAAATATCGCTATGGATTCCTGTTCGGGGATGGATAAGGATCCATCCTAGTGAGTTTGGAGCAGCTCACCCCGAAACTGTGGAATTCAGAGCCAAACGAAATTCGATGGCGTTCGCAACGCCGCCACGCCCACCTGCTTCATCGCAGCCGGTCGGGGTTGGAATCCACAACACACCAACATGTCTTCTGTCTCTGGACACAGTTTCATGTTGATTAGGTCAAAGGGCTAAGATAGCCACCGTTCACAGTAAAACATTACACTTCCTGCTCTCAGGGGGCGTGGCCTACATAAAAAAAAAATTTCACTGCAGGGTATTTTAGGGCACCCGATGACAACCAATCCCTGAAAGTTTGGTCCCTCTATGTGTTTTTGTATAGGAAATATAAGAGGTTTTTGTTTGATGGCGTGTAGGTGAACTTTGACCCCTGCTAACCCCCCTTCAACATGCTCCAAAACTCACCAATTTGATAACTTTAAATCAGACATGCCTTATGATCAGACTGACCGAGTTTGAAGCCGATCAATCGAAATCCCTAGGAGGAGTTCGATCAAATACGAAGGCTGTAAACGGCCAAAATAGGGTCCAAAATGGACCTTCAATACAAAATGGCCGACTTCCTGCGATACTTGCACTATGACATTACTTGTAAATTCTGAGCGTCTTAGTGAGCTCTACAACTGTACCGAATTTCAAGTCTCTACGATGAAGTAAGTGAATAGCAATGGGTCTTTTGAAAATTGCTAGGTGGCGGCGTTGAGCCATTTTTTTTGCGATTTTTGCGGCGACCTTAAAATTCAAAATTTTTAAACCGCCTAGACGCGTCCGCCAAGTTTGGTGAGTTTTTGAATATGATAAAGCCCCCAAAAAGGCACACGAAGAGGTGGGAAGAATAATAATAATAATAATAATAAACAGTACAGAAACAATAGGCCTTCGCAGCGCTTTGCTGCTCGGGCCTAATAAACAGTACAGATACAATAGGCCTTCGCAGCGCTTTGCTGCTCGGGCCTAATTAAAGCTGCAAGCAGCCTCGGGCGGCCCTCGCAGCAAGCGCCGCTCCGGCCTATTGGCCACCGCGGGGGTTCCGGCCACCGCAGAAGCTCTCGCGCGTTTTCCAGAGCCGCAGCCCGCTCCCCACCGCGGAAGCTCTGCCGCAGTTTCCAGCATCGCCGCCCGCT
This sequence comes from Xiphophorus hellerii, assembly GCF_003331165.1. NCBI lineage: Eukaryota > Metazoa > Chordata > Actinopteri > Cyprinodontiformes > Poeciliidae > Xiphophorus > Xiphophorus hellerii. Next base: position 28,797,068 of record NC_045680.1, read on the forward strand.
AGCCGCCGCAGAAGCTGTCGCGCGTTTTCCCCGCCTGTCCACCGGGCGACAGGCGTGAATGCGTTCGGCGGCGCTCCCCGACGACTGTCGAAAAATCTGGTGCAGATCGGTCGATGCGTCGAGAAGATACGGCCGATGAATTAACTTAGGGGGCGCAGTGGAGTCAAATTACATCTCAAACCCGTTGGGCTCTTTAGAGGTGAACAAAGGTCATACATATCCATTTTGGCGCCAATCGGATGATCCATGTGTGAATTAGAGCCAAACGTATGTATATGGCGAGGGACTGATATTCGCCGTTTGGCCACGCCCACACGGTTCAGCCAGCAGCGAGCATTGACAGAGTTTATCATCCGAATCATCGTGATTAGGTCAAGAGAGCCATAAACGGAGCTTTCCAAGGAAAAAAAAGGCACTTCCTGTTCTGAGGGGGCGGAGCTTAGATTACGTCATAATATGATGACATAGGGTCGTCAAGGATCCCACCAGGGTCACTCGTGCAAAGTTTGGTGCAGAAGCTATCGACCGTTCACAGTAAAATACAAGACTTCCTGTTGTCAGAGGGCGTGGCCTACGTGATGTCATCATTTGACCATTGGATATTATTCTACACCCGAGGATGATCAATAACTCAAACTTTGGTGTCTCTGTCAGTTTTTGTGTTAGAATTACAAATTATTTAATTTTTTCCTCCATTACAACATTGAACTTTCATTCCGTAGGGCAATGCTGCCCTCTGGTGTCGAATTACTGAAATAATGAAACTATTTCAGTGGGCAGCAGAGGGCAGCATTGCCCTACAAACAACGAACATGGACTGTTTATTATGTAATTACACAGAAGATCTCTCTAATTCATTCTGAGGGGGCGGGGCTTAGATGACGTCATAATATGATGACATAGCATTGTCAGGTATCACACCAGGATGAGTCAGGCCAAGTTTGGTGCAGCTCGGTCGAAACATGTGGAATCTAGATGCAAACGTATGGCATCGGCGTTACAGTTCACTTCGCCACGCCGCCACACCCAGCTGCTTCATCGCAGCCGGTCAGGGCTTGGATCCACAACACACCAACATGTCTTCTGTCTCTGGACACAGTTTCATGTTGATTAGGTCAAAGGGCTAAGATAGCGACCGTTCACAGTAAAACATGACACTTCCTGTTCTCAGGGGGCGTGGCCTAAGCGATGTCATAATTTCACCACAGGGTATTTTAGGACACCTATTGTTGATCAATAACTGAAAATTTGGTGTCTCTGTGAGTTTCTGTGCAGGATATATAAGAGTTTCGTGTTTCATGGCGAGTAGGTGAACTTTGACCCCTGGTAACCCCCCTTCAGCAAGCTCATACAGTCACCAATTTGATAACTTTAAATCAGACATGCCTTATGATCAGACTGACCGAGTTTGAAGCCGATCAATCGAAATCCCTAGGAGGAGTTCGATCAAATACGAATGCTGTAAACGTCAAAATCGAGGTCAAATGAAATTCAATCTAAAATGGCCGACTTCCTGTTGGGTTTCGACCATGGCTCTAAGAGACTTTTTTGTACGTCCCGACAAGATACACATGTGTACCAAGTTTCGTAATTCTAGGTTTAAGCATGGCTTGGGGCTGTTCATTTAAAATACTCTAGGGGTCGCTATAGAGAAATTAGGCCACGCCCACCAAATTTTGTTATGAATTCCTGTCGGTGGGTGGATAAGGATCCATCCTAGTGAGTTTGGAGCAGCTGGGCCCGAAATTGTGGAATTCAGAGCCAAACGTATGGCAACGGCGTTACAGGTCACTTCGCCACGCCGCCACGCCCACCTGCTATGTCAAAGCCGGTCAGGGTTGGAATCCTCAACACACCAACATGTCTTCTGTCTCTGGACACAGTTTCATGTTGATTAGGTCAAAGGGCTAAGATAGCGACCGTTCACAGTAAAACATGACACTTCCTGTTCTCAGGGGGCGTGGCCTAAGTGATGTCATCATTTGACCATAGGGTAGTGTAGGGCACCCGATGACGATCAATCACTGAAAGTTTGGTCCCTCTATGTGTTTTTGTATAGGAAATATAAGAGTTTCGTGTTTCATGGCGAGTAGGTGAACTTTGACCCCTGCTAACCCCCCTTCAACATGCTCCAAAACTCACCAATTTGATAACTTTAAATCAAACATGCCTTATGATCAGACTGACCGAGATTGAAGTCGATCAATCGAAATCCCTAGGAGGAGTTCGATCAAATACGAAGGCTGTAAACGTCAAAATCGAGGTAAAAAATGGACGTTCAATACAAAATGGCCGACTTTCTGTGATAGTTGGCTTATAACATTAAATGTAAGTTCTGAGTCTTTTGGTGAGCTCTACAGGTGTACCAAATTTCATGTCTCTACGATGAAGTACGTTCATACCATTGTGTCAACATAAAATTGCTAGTTGCCGCCGTTCAGCAATTTTTTTTGCGATTTTTGCGACAACCTTAAAATTCAAAATTTTTAAATTTTCTAGTTGCGACCGCCAAGTTTGGTGAGTTTTTGAATATGATAAAGCCCCCAAAAAGGCACACGAAGAGGGGGGCAGAATCGTAATAATAATAATAAGAAACAGTACAGATACAATAGGCCTTCGCAGCGCTTTGCTGCTCGGGCCTAATTAAAGCTGCAAGCAGCCTCGGGCGGCCCTCGCAGCAAGCGCCGCTCCGGCCTATTGGCCACCGCGGGGGTTCCGGCCACCGCAGAAGCTCTCGCGCGGTTTCCAGAGCCGCAGCCCGCTCCCCACCGCGGAAGCTCCGCCGCAGTTTCCAGCACCGCCGCACGCCAGCCGCCGCAGAAGCTGTCGCGCGTTTTCCCCGCCCGTCCACCGGGCGACACGCGTGAATGCGTTCGGCGGGGCTGCCCGACGACTGTCGAAAAATCTGGCGCAGATCGTTCGATGCGTCGAGGAGATACAACCCATGTATTAACTTAGGGGGCGCAGTGGAGCCAAATTACATTTCAAACCCGTTGGGCTCTTTAGAGGTGAACAAAGGTCATACATATCCAGTTTGGCGCCAATCGGATGATCCATGCCTGAATAAGAGCCAAACGTATGCATATGGCGAGGGACTGATATTCGCCGTTTGGCCACGGCCACACAGTTCAGCCAGCAGCGAGCATTGACAGAGTTTATCATCCGAATCATCTTGATTAGGTCAAGAGAGCCATAAACGGAGCTTTCTAAGTAAAAAAACGGCACTTCCTGTTCTGAGGGGGCGGGGCTTAGATGACGTCATAATATGATGACATAGGGTCGTCAAGGATCCCACCAGGGTCACTCGTGCAAAGTTTGGTGCAGAAGCTATCGACCGTTCACAGTAAAATACAAGACTTCCTGTTGTCAGAGGGCGTGGCCTACGTGATGTCATCATTTGACCATTGGATATTATTCTACACCCGAGGATGATCAATAACTCAAACTTTGGTGTCTCTGTCAGTTTTTGTGTTAGAATTACAAATTATTTAATTTTTTCCTCTATAATTCAACATTGAACTGTCATTCCGTAGGGCAATGCTGCCCTCTGGTGTCGAATTACTGAAATTACTGAAATAGTTTCATTATTTCAGTAATTCGACACCAGAGGGCAGCATTGCCCTACACATGACAAAGCCCTTTGTATTACACAGTCGATCAAAATTGAACTCTGTCATTCCGTAGGGCAATGCTGCCCTCTGGTGTCGAATTACTGAAATTACTGAAATAGTTTCATTATTTCAGTAATTCGACACCAGAGGGCAGCATTGCCCTACACATGACAAAGCCCTTTGTATTACACAGTCGATCACAGGGGAACTTTGAGCCTTGCTAACCCCCCTTCAACATGCTTCAAAACTCACCAATTTGATAACTTTAAATCAGACATGCCTTATGATCAGACTGACCAAGTTTGAAGTCGATCAATCGAAATCCCTAGGAGGAGTTTGATCAAATACGAAGGCTGTAAACGTCAAAATCGAGGTCAAATGAACTTCAATCTAAAATGGCCGACTTCCTGTTGGGTTTAGAGCATGGCTCCAAGAGACTTTTTTGTACGTCCTGACAAGATACACATGTGTACCAAGTTTCGTAATTCTAAGCTAAAGCATGGCTTGGGGCTGATTTTTTGAAATATTCTAGGGGGCGATATAGAGAAATTAGGCCACGCCCACCACATTTTGTTATGAATTCCTGTTGGCGGGTCAATAAGGATCCATCCTAGTGAGTTTGGAGCAGCTCACCCCGAAACTGTGGAATTCAGAGCCAAACGAAATTTGACGGCGTTCGCAACGCCGCCACGCCCACCTGCTTCATCGCAGCCAGTCGGGGTTGGAATACTCAACACACCAACATGTCTTCTGTCTCTGGACACAGTTTCATGTTGATTAGGTCAAAGGGCTAAGAGAGCGACCGTTCACAGTAAAACATGACACTTCCTGTTCTCAGGGGGCGTGGCCTACTTAAAAAAATAATTTCACCACAGGGTATTTTAGGACACCCGATGACAATCAATCAATGAAAGTTTGGTCCCTCTCTGTGTTTTTGTATAGGAAATATAAGAGTTTCGTGTTTCATGGCGAGTAGCTGAACTTTGACCCCTGGTAACACCCCTTCAGCAAGCTCATACAGTCACCAATTTGATAACTTTAAATCAGACATGCCTTATGATCAGACTGACCGAATTTGAAGCCGATCACTCGAAATCCCTAGGAGGAGTTCGATCAAATGCAAAGGCTGTAAACGTCAAACTCGAGGTCCAAAATGGACCTTCAATACAAAATGGCCGACTTCCTGTTGGGTTTAGAGCATGGCTCCAAGAGACTTTTTTGTACGTCCTGACAAGATACACATATGTACCAAGTTTCGTAATTCTAGGATAAAGCATGGCCTGGGGCTGTTCATTTAAAATACTCTAGGGGTCGCTATAGAAAAATTAGGCCACGCCCACCAAATATCGCTATGGATTCCTGTTCGGGGATGGATAAGGATCCATCCTAGTGAGTTTGGAGCAGCTCACCCCGAAACTGTGGAATTCAGAGCCAAACGAAATTCGACGGCGTTCGCAACGCCGCCACGCCCACCTGCTTCATCGCAGTCGGTCGGGGTTGGAATACTCAACACACCAACATGTCTTCTGTCTCTGGACACAGTTTCATGTTGATTAGGTCAAAGGGCTAAGATAGCGACCGTTCACAGTAAAACATGACACTTCCTGTTCTCAGGGGGCGTGGCCTACTTAAAAAAATAATTTCACCACAGGGTATTTTAGAACACCTGATGACAATCAATCCCTGAACGTTTGGTCCCTCTATGTGTTTTTATATAGGAAATATAAGAGTTTCGTGTTTCATGGCGAGTAGGTGAACTTTGACCCCTGCTAACCCCCCTTCAACATACTCCAAAACTCACCAATTTGATAACTTTAAATCAAACATGCCTTATGATCAGACTGACCAAGTTTGAAGCCGATCAATCGAAATCCCTAGGAGGAGTTCGATCAAATACGAAGGCTGTAAACGTCAAAATCGAGGTAAAAAATGGACGTTCAAGACAAAATGGCCGACTTCCTGTGATAGTTGGCTAATAACATTAAATGTAAGTTCTGAGTCTTTTGGTGAGCTCTACAGGTGTACCAAATTTCATGTCTCTACGATGAAGTACGTTCATACCATTGTGTCAACAGAAAATTGCTAGTTGCCGCCGTTGAGCAATTTATTTTGCGATTGTTGCGACAACCTTAAAATTCAAAATTTTTAAATTTTCTAGTCGCCACCGCCAAGTTTGGTGAGTTTTTGAATATGATAAAGCCCCCAAAAAGGCACACGAAGAGGTGGGAAGAATCGTAATAATAATTAAAGCTGCAAGCAGCCTCGGGCGGCCCTCGCAGCAAGCGCCGCTCCGGCCTATTGGCCACCGCGGGGGTTCCGGCCACCGCAGAAGCTCTCGCACAGTTTCCAGAGCCGCAGCCCGCTCGCCACCGCAGAAGCTCTGCCGCAGTTTCCAGCACCGCCGCCCGCCAGCCGCCGCAGGAGCTGTCGCGCATTTTCGCCGCCCGTCCACCGGGCGACACGCGTGAATGCGTTCGGCGGCGCTCCCCGACGACTGTCAAAAAATCTGATGCAGATCGGTCGATGCATCGAGGAGATACAGCCCAGGTATTAACTTAGGGGGCGCAGTGGAGTCAAATTACATTTCAACCTCGTTGGGCTCTTTAGAGGTGAACAAAGGTCATACATATCCAGTTTGGCGTCAATCGGATGATCCATGTGTGATTTAGAGCCAAACGTATGCATATGGCGAGGGACTGATATTCGCCGTTTGGCCACGCCCACACGGTTCAGCCAGCAGCGAGCATTTACAGAGTTTATCATCCGAATCATCTTGATTAGGTCAAGAGAGCCATAAACGGAGCTTTCCAAGTAAAAAAACGGCACTTCCTGTTCTGAGGGGGCGGGGCTTAGATGACGTCATAATATGATGACATAGGGTCGTCAAGGATCCCACCAGGGTCACTCGTGCAAAGTTTGGTGCAGAAGCTATCGACCGTTCACAGTAAAATACAAGACTTCCTGTTGTCAGAGGGCGTGGCCTACGTGATGTCATCATTTGACCATTGGATATTATTCTACACCCGAGGATGATCAATAACTCAAACTTTGGTGTCTCTGTCAGTTTTTGTGTTAGAATTACAAATTATTTAATTTTTTCCTCCATTACAACATTGAACTTTCATTCCGTAGGGCAATGCTGCCCTCTGGTGTCGAATTACTGAAATAATGAAACTATTTCAGTGGGCAGCAGAGGGCAGCATTGCCCTACAAACAACGAACATGGACTGTTTATTATGTAATTACACAGAAGATCTCTCTAATTCATTCTGAGGGGGCGGGGCTTAGATGACGTCATAATATGATGACATAGCATTGTCAGGTATCACACCAGGATGAGTCAGGCCAAGTTTGGTGCAGCTCGGTCGAAACATGTGGAATCTAGAAGCAAACGTATGGCATCGGCGTTACAGTTCACTTCGCCACGCCGCCACACCCAGCTGCTTCATCGCAGCCGGTCAGGGCTTGGATCCACAACACACCAACATGTCTTCTGTCTCTGGACACAGTTTCATGTTGATTAGGTCAAAGGGCTAAGATAGCGACCGTTCACAGTAAAACATGACACTTCCTGTTCTCAGGGGGCGTGGCCTAAGTGATGTCATCATTTCACCACAGGGTATTTTTGGACACCTAATGATGATCAATAATTTAAAGTTTGGTATCTCTGTGAGTTTCTGTGCAGGATATATAAGAGTTTGGTGTTTCATGGCGAGTAGGTGAACTTTGACCCCTGGTAACCCCCCTTCAGCAAGCTCATGCAGTCACCAATTTGATAACTTTAAATCAAACATGCCTTATGATCAGACTGACCGAGTTTGAAGCCGATCAATCGAAATCCCTAGGAGGAGTTCGATCAAATGCAAAGGCTGTAAACGTCAAAGTCGAGGTCCAAAATGGACCTTCAATACAAAATGGCCGACTTCCTGTTGGGTTTCGACCATAGCTCTAATAGACTTTTTGTACGTCCTGACAAGATACACATATGTACCAAGTTTCGTAATTCTAGGTTAAAGCATGGCTTGGGGCTGTTCATTTAAAATACTCTAGGGGGCGCTATAGATAAATTAGGCCACGCCCACCAAATTTTGTTATGAATTCCTGTCGGTGGGTGGATAAGGATCCATCCTAGTGAGTTTGGAGCAGCTGGGCCCGAAATTGTGGAATTCAGAGCCAAACGTATGGCAACGGCGTTACAGGTCACTTCGCCACGCCGCCACGCCCACCTGCTATGTCAAAGCCGGTCGGGGTTGGAATGCTCAACACACCAACATGTCTTCTGTCTCTGGACACAGTTTCATGTTGATGAGGTCAAAGGGCTAAGATAGCGACCGTTCACAGTAAAACATGACACTTCCTGTTCTCAGGGGGCGTGGCCTAAGTGATGTCATCATTTGACCATAGGGTCTTTTAGGACACCCGATGATGATCAATCAGTGAAAGTTTGGTCCCTCTATGTGTTTTTATATAGGAAATATAAGAGTTTCGTGTTTCATGGCGAGTAGGTGAACTTTGACCCCTGCTAACCCCCCTTCAACATGCTCCAAAACTCACCAATTTGATAACTTTAAATCAAACATGCCTTATGATCAGACTGACCGAGTTTGAAGCCGATCAATCGAAATCCCTAGGAGGAGTTCGATCAAATACGAAGGCTGTAAACGTCAAAATCGAGGTAAAAAATGGACGATCAATACAAAATGGCCGACTTCCTGTGATAGTTGGCTTATAACATTAAATGTAAGTTCTGAGTCTTTTGGTGAGCTCTACATGTGTACCAAATTTCATGTCTCTACGATGAAGTACGTTCATACCATTGTGTCAACAGAAAATTGCTAGTTGCCGCCGTTCAGCAATTTTTTTTGCGATTTTTGCGACAACCTTAAAATTCAAAATTTTTAAATTTTCTAGTCGCCACCGCCAAGTTTGGTGAGTTTTTGAATATGATAAAGCCCCCAAAAAGGCGCCTCTTTGGGGGGGCAGAATCGTAATAATAATAATAAGAAACAGTACAGAAACAATAGGCCTTCGCAGCGCTTTGCTGCTCGGGCCTAATAATAATAATAATAATAATAAACAGTACAGATACAATAGGCCTTCGCAGCGCTTTGCTGCTCGGGCCTAATAATAATAATAAACAGTACAGATACAATAGGCCTTCGCAGCGCTTTGCTGCTCGGGCCTAATAAACAGTACAGATACAATAGGCCTTCGCAGCGCTTTGCTGCTCGGGCCTAATTAAAGCTGCGAGCAGCCTCGGGCGGCCCTCGCAGCAAGCGCCGCTCCGGCCTATTGGCCACCGCGGGGGTTCCGGCCACCGCAGAAGCTCTCGCACGTTTTCCAGAGCCGCAGCCCGCTCCCCACCGCAGAAGCTCTGCCGCAGTTTCCAGCACCGCCGCCCGCTAGCCGCCGCAGAAGCTGTCGCGCATTTTCCCCGCCCGTCCACCGGGCGACACGCATGAATGCGTTCGGCGGCGCTCCCCGACGACTGTCAAAAAATCTGGTGCAGATCGGTCGATGCGTCGAGGAGATACAGCCGATGTGTCAACTTAGGGGGCGCAGTGGAGTCAAATTACATCTCAAACCCGTTGGGCTCTTTAGAGGTGAACAAAGGTCATACATATCCAGTTTGGCGCCAATCGGATGATCCATGTGTGAATTACAGCCAAACGTATGTATATGGCGAGGGACTGATATTCGCCATTTGGCCACGCCCACACGGTTCAGCCAGCAGCGAGCATTGACAGAGTTTATCATCCGAATCATCTTGATTAGGTCAAAAGAGCCATAAACAGAGCTTTCCAAGGAAAAAAACGGCACTTCCTGTTCTGAGGGGGCGGGGCTTAGATGACGTCATAATATGATGACGTACGATCGTCCGGCATCCCACCAAGAACACTCATGCCAAATTTGGTGCAGCTCGGTCAAAATATGTGGAATGTAGAGGCAAACGTATACGAACGGCGTTGCCGCCATTGAAAACTCTTGGCACTTTAAAGCAAGCGAGACCAACTTCCTATCTGTCATCCAACACAGAATCACCTTGATTAGGTCAAGAGAGCCATAGATGAAAGTTTCCAAGGAAAAAAATAGCACTTCCTGTTGTGAGGGGGCGGGGCTTAGATGACGTCATAATATGATGACGTAGGATCGACGAGCATCCCACCAGATTCACTCAGGCAAAGTTTGGTGCAGAAGCTATCGACCGTTCACAGTAAAATACGAGTCTTCCTGTTGTCAGGGGGCGTGGCCTACGTGATGTCATCATTTAACCATTGGATATTATTGGACACAAGATGACGATCAATAACTGAAGGTTTGGTGTCTCTGTGAGTTTTTGTGTTAGAAGTACAAATTTTTAATTTTTTCCTCTGCATTACAAAATTCAACTTAGTCATCCGTAGGGCAATGCTGCCCTCTGGTGTCGAATTACTGAAATAATGAAACTATTTCAGTGGCCAGCAGAGGGCAGCATTGCCCTACAAACGACGAACATGGACTGTTTATTATGTAATTACACAGAAGATCTCTCTAATTCATTCTGAGGGGGCGGGGCTTAGATGACGTCATAATATGATGACATAGCATTGTCAGGCATCACACCAGGATCACTCAGGCCAAGTTTGGTGCAGTTTGGTCGAAACATGTGGAATCTAGAAGCAAACGTATGGCATCGGCGTTACAGGTCACTTCGCCACGCCGCCACACCCAGCTGCTTCATCGCAGCCGGTCAGGGCTTGAATCCACAACACACCAACATGTCTTCTGCCTCTGGACACAGTTTCATGTTGATTAGGTCAAAGGGCTAAGATAGCGACCGTTGACAGTAAAACATGACACTTCCTGTTCTCAGGGGGCGTGGCCTAAGCGATGTCATAATTTCACCACAGGGTATTTTAGGACACATAATGATGATCAATTACTGAAAGTTTGGTGTCTCTGTGAGTTTCTGTGCAGGATATATAAGAGTTTCGTGTTTCATGGCGAGTAGGTGAACTTTGACCCCTGGTAACCCCCCTTCAGCAAGCTCATACAGTCACCGTTTTGATAACTTTAAATCAGACATGCCTTATGATCAGACTGACCGAGTTTGAAGCCGATCAATCAAAATCCCTAGGAGGAGTTTGATCAAATACGAAGGCTGTAAAAGTCAAAATCGAGGTCCAAAATGGACCTTCAATACAAAATGGCCGACTTCCTGTTGGGTTTCGACCATGGCTCTAATAGACTTTTTTGTACGTCCTGACAAGATACACATATGTACCAAGTTTCGTAATTCTAGGATAAAGCATGGCTTGGGGCTGTTCATTTAAAATACTCTAGGGGTCGATATAGAGAAATTAGGCCACGCCCACCAAATTTTGTTATGAATTCCTGTCGGTGGGTGGATAAGGATCCATCCTAGTGAGTTTGGAGCAGCTGGGCCCGAAATTGTGGAATTCAGAGCCAAACGTATGGCAACGGCGTTACAGGTCACTTCGCCACGCCGCCATGCCCACCTGCTATGTCAAAGCCGGTCGGGGTTGGAATCCACAACACACCAACATGTATTCTGTCTCTGGACACAGTTTCATGTTGATTAGGTCAAAGGGCTAAGATAGCGACCGTTCACAGTAAAACATTACACTTCCTGCTCTCAGGGGGCGTGGCCTAAGTGATGTCATCATTTGACCATAGGGTATTGTAGGACACCCGATGACGATCAATCACTGAAGGTTTGGTCCCTCTATGTGTTTTTGTATAGGAAATATAAGAGTTTCGTGTTTCATGGCGAGTAGGTGAACTTTGACCCCTGCTAACCCCCCTTCAACATGCTCCAAAACTCACCAATTTGATAACTTTAAATCAGACATGCCTTATGATCAGACTGACCGAGTTTGAAGCCGATCAATCGAAATCCCTAGGAGGAGTTCGATCAAATACGAAGGCTGTAAACATCAAAATCGAGGTAAAAAATGGACCTTCAATCCAACATGGCCGACTTCCTGCAATACTTGCACTATGACATTACTTGTAAATTCTGAGCGTCTTAGTGAGCTCTACAACTGTACCGAATTTCAAGTCTCTACGATGAAGTAAGTGAATAGCAATGGGTCTTTTGAAAATAGGCCTTCGCAGCGCTTTGCTGCTCGGGCCTAATTAAAGCTGCAAGCAGCCTCGAGCGGCCCTCGCAGCAAGCGCCGCTCCGGCCTATTGGCCACCGCGGGGGTTCCAGCCACCGCAGAAGCTCTCAGCACAGTTTCCAAAGCTGCAGCCCGCTCGCCACCGCAGAAGCTCTGCCGCAGTTTCCAGCACCGCCGCCCGCCAGCCACCGCAAAAGCTGTCGCGCATTTTCCCCGCCCGTCCACCGGGCAATACGCATGAATGCGTTCGGCAGCGCTCCCCGACGACTGTCCAAAAATCTGGTGCAGATCGGTCGATGCATCGAGGAGATACAGCCGATGTATTAACTTAGGGGGCGCAGTGGAGTCAAATTACATTTCAAACCAGTTGGGCTCTTTAGAGGTGAACAAAGGTCATACATATCCAGTTTGGCGCCAATCGGATGATCCATGTGTGATTTAGAGCCAAACGTATGCATATGGCGAGGGACTGATATTCGCCATTTGGCCACGCCCACATGGTTCAGCCAGCAGCGAGCATTGACATAGCTCATCATCCGAATCATCTTGATTAGGTCAAGAGAGCCATAGATGGAACTTTCCAAAGAACAAAACAGCCCCTCCTGTTGTGAGGGGACGGGGCTTAGATGACGTCATAATATGATGACATAGGATCGTCAGGCATCCCACCAGGATCACTCAGGCCAAGTTTGGTGCAGCTCGGTCAAAACATTTGGAATCTAAAAGCAAACGTATGGCAACGGCGTTGCCGCAATTGAAAACTCTTGGCACTTTAAAGCAAGTGAGACCAACTTCCTATCTGTCATCCAACACAGAATCACCTTGATTAGGTCAAGAGAGCCATAGATTGAACTTTCCAAAGAAAAATACAGCACTTCCTGTTGTGAGGGGCCGGGGCTTAGATGACGTCATAATATGATGACATAGGATTGTCAGGCATCACACCAGGATCACTCAGGCCAAGTTTGGTGCAGCTCGGTCGAAACCTGTGAAATCTAGAGGCAAACGTATACCAACGGCGTTGCCGCCATTGAAAAGTCTTGGCACTTTAAAGCAAGTGAGACCAACTTCCTATCTTTCATCCAACACAGAATCACCTTGATTAGGTCAAGAGAGCCATAGATGGAACTTTCCAAGGAAAAAAATAGCACTTCCTGTTGTTAGGGACAGAATCACCTTGATTAGGTCAAGAGAGCCATAGATGGAACTTTCCAAGGAAAAAAATAGCACTTCCTGTTGTGAGGGGGCGGGGCTTACATGACGTCATAATATGATGATATAGGATTGTCAGGCATCCCTCCATGGAGGGCCACCAAACTTGGCCACCAAACTTGGCCTGACTGATCCTGCAGGATCAGTCAGGCCAAGTTTGGTGCAGCTCGGTCAAAACCTGTGGAATCTAGAGTCAAACGTATACCAACGGCGTTACAGGTCACTTCGCCACGCGGCCACACCCACCTGCTTAATCGCAGCTGGTAGGGCTGGAATCCACAACACACCAACATGTCTTCTGTGTCCGGACAGTTTCATGTTGATTAGGTCAAAGGGGTAAGATAGCGACTGTTCACAGTAAAACATGACACTTCCTGTTCTCAGGGGGCGTGGCCTAAATGCTGTCATCATTTGACCATTGGGTATTTTAGGACACTCCATGATTATCAATAACTGAATGTTTGGTCTCTCTGTGAGTTTCTGTGAAGGAGATATAACAGTTTCGTGTTTCATGGCGAGTAGGTGAACTTTGACCCCTGGTAACTCCCCTTCAACATGCTCAAAAACTCACCATTTTGATAACTTTGAATTGGCCATGCCTTATGATCAGACTGACCAAGTTTGAAGCCGATCAATTGAAATCCCTAGGAGGAGTTCAATCAAATACGAAGGCTATAAACGTCAAAATCACGGTCAAAATCTGAACTTCAATCCAAAATGGCCAACTTCCTGTTGGGTTTCGACCATGGTTCTAAGAGACTTTTTTGTACGTCCTGACAAGTTACACATGTGTACCAAGTTTCGTAATTCTAGGTTAAAGCATGGCTTGGGGCTGATCATTTAAAATCTCCTAGGGGGCGCTATAGAGAAATTAGGCCACGCCCACCAAATTTTGTTATGAATTCCTGTCGGCGGGAGGATAAGGATCCATCCTGGTGAGTTTGGAGCAGCTGGGCCCGAAATTGTGGAATTCAGAGCCAAACGTATGGCAACGGCGCTACAGGTCACTTCGCCACGCCTCCACGCCCACCTGCTATGTCAAAGCCGGTCGGGGTTGGAATACACAACACACCAACATGTCTTCTGTCTCTGGAAACAGTTTCATGTTGATTAGGTCAAAGGGCTAAGATAGTGACCGTTCACAGTAAAACATGACACTTCCTGTTCTCAGGGGGCGTGGCCTAAGTGATGTCATCATTTGACCACAGGGTATTGTAGGACACCCGATGACGATCAATCACTGAAAGTTTGGTACCTCTATGTGTTTTTGTATAGGAAATATAAGAGTTTCTTGTTTCATGGCGAGTAGGTGAACTTTGACGCCTGGTAACCCCCCTTCAACATGCTCAAAAACTCACCAATTTGATAACTTTAAATCAGACATGCCTTCTGATCAGACAGACCGAGTTTGAAGCCGATCAATCGAAATCCCTAGGAGGAGTTCGATGAAATACGAAGGCTGTAAACGTCAAAATCGGTGTCAAAATTGGACCTTCAATCCAAAATGGCCGACTTCCTGTGATATTTGGCTTATAACATTAAATGTAAGTTCTGAATGTTTTGGTGAGCTCTACATGTGTACCAAATTTCATGTCTCTACGATGAAGTACGTTCATACCATTGTGTGTCCAGAAAATTGCTAGGTGGTGCAGTTGAGCCATTTTTTTTTGTGATTTTTGCGACGACCTTAAAATACGAAATTTTTAAACCGCCTAGACGCGATCGCCAAGTTTGGTGAGTTTTTGAATATGATAAAGCCCCCAAAAAGGCACGCGAAGAGGGTGGCAGAATCGTAATAATAAACAGTACAGATACAATAGGCCTTCGCAGCACTTTGCTGCTCGGGCCTAATTAGTTTATTTGTTTATTTTGACTCTATGGTCCTCATTCATCAGCTCAGTCTGGCAGTAAGGTGGTTGCTTGGGTGTTTCTTAGCTTGGTTTCCTATAGTTGCTGAGGTGTGGTCTTAGGGTGGGTAAGGCTGTGGTGCTGGTCTTATGTGACCTTTTATCCTTCTCTGCACATGCCCAGTGCTGCCCCCCAGGGGCCACCTGTCTCCTCAGGTATCTGTTCTCCCTGTGTGGTGAGGAAGAAGACGTCAGGTGCAGAGGTGACCACCCTGTTCAAGTATTTTGCCCGTCTGGTGGAACGGACTGCTCAACATGACCGGGAGGAGGTGGTGATCTCCCAGTCACCTGTGCGGGGGTCGAGGCTGGCGGTTCCTCTTCCTGGAATAGTTTTCCTAATATATTTTTCTCAAATTTAAACTGTGAATCATATTTAAATGCATCAACAGTTCAGACTCTCAGTGTTGTTCACGTTTTTCACTTAGAAAGTTCTTCTGCTGACAGAAAATAAAACAATTCAAGCCTCTGTCTCTCAGGCTAACTAATACCTATGTCCGATAAACGTTGCTTATTCTGTTACCTCCTTCCAAGTCATCAGTCCAGTTCCTGGAGCTGCTTGCAGGAGATGCAGGTGAATGGTAATACTCCCCTCCAGGACTGTCAGCATCCTCTTCAATGGAGCCGGACTTAAGGCGTTTACTCCTACAGACAGATTAGTACATAATTATTTTGGACTTAAGTTACTGTTCAGAATTTTTGACAGAAGTAATGCCTAAATATGCGTACGTGTTGTCCTGCTAAATAAAATTACTCTTTTAATATCAAATCTGTACTATTTGTCTGTAGACATGTTGGACTACAGTAAACTCTGTCAAAAGAACACACATAAATGCATGTAATGTATGTCGCTCACAGATATTGTATGCCAACTATTTGTATTGATAAAAATTTTCTTTAAAGAAGAAATTATGAGATGACTGGTGTAGGCATGCAAGCATCTAGCTTATCCAGTACTAAAGCAAGCCTATTCAAAGCTAATGTAAGCCTATTTAAAACTAACACAGGTCTATTCAACGCTAACTCAAGCCTATTCATGGCTAACAAAAGCCTATCTAAGGCTTATCTTTGCTAATGGACAGAAGAGGAAAAAGGCAATTCAGGGGTTGACCAGCTTAGGTATGTTAGTCACATTCTGCCTATCCTTGTTTTCAAATAATATTTGTCACTCTGCATATTTTCACTTATGCAACATAAATCCTCCCTTAGATCTCTGATGAGAAATTATATTTAATATGCCAGACGTCAACATAGAAACACAGAAGTATCTATCTGTCCCTTAGGTTTCCCCTCCAGGGTGTGGTCTGTCCTGTTTTCAACATGTTCATTCTGCTTTACTTCAGCTCCCATCTTCTGTTTTTTCTTTGACTTCAAGCACAACCTAATAAACTTGCTAGATGAGTCCCTTGATTCTGAGTTTTCCTTTTTTAACTCTAAAATATAATCAGCATCAACTGATATAATCAATTGATTTATTATACAATCATAATATAATCAGTCAACTCAGATGCATGTTTTGTGTCTGCATACCCGCTGGAGGACGTGCTGGCCAACGACCGTCGCAGGCTGACCGGTTGGTTGATGGACTGGTTAAGGTCATAGGCCAGATGACCTTGAAGCTCCCCAATAGAGAAACCAGGTCCCACTCCTGTAACTACTGGAGCTACACATAGAAGCAAGAAACTCTGCTCAGACTTAGAGTACATACAAACTGAAACTTCTACATCAAACTGTTGATGTTTTGGATCATTCTGAAGTTCAGATTTGGATATGAATATTTCTTAATTAGTGTTGTTCATGACTCAAATTTTTGGGAGTTAAAAAAAGAGCTCAAAAGAAAAAAAGATTTTAAATAACTAAATGGGATGAAATTGAAGGTTAAAGCACAAGAGAGTGCTAGGGTGAAAGTAAGCGAATGGTGTAATGAGAGAAAGAAAAAGTAAGAGCTAAAGTTTACCAAAAAATGGCCACCATAGGTAAACCCCATCAGTTTATTTTATGATGACGGTTCCATAGCATTTGTTGGTTGACACTTGTAGCATGCTAAATTTCTGACTTAATATATTAATCATTATTTTTTTCCCCGTCTAGATTGTTGACCCATGCTGAGACATTGGACAGTTCACTTTCACTGCCCCATTCAGGTAAAGAAGACTTACTTCTTGAGACCTGGACCAACTCAGGAACACTGAAAACTCCTGAAGTCACAAAACTTTCCTGGAACTCTGGGCCATCTGCAGAAACAAACAGTCAGTTAAAGACTGTTTTGAGTTTGGGGAAATGGCAAATATACACACATGCACACACTAGGCTTTAACCCTGCTACTTTGTTCTTACTACTCTCCAATTATTGGACATGGGATTGAAGAAAAATATTTGTGCTACAAGGTCAAAAAAATTTTAGTTTATCTTACCTGGATTGTGACTAGCGGTTTAAGAAACAGAAAATGTACTGAAACATTCTTGATAAGAATCTGAGGATGAAATGTTTATAGAGCTTCAAGCAAGACAAGACAAGAAAACACCTAACTGGTTTCAGAGAAAAACAGTAGAACTGCTGGATTGCTGAGTGAACGGCCTGATTGAACATCCATGAAAAGAACTGAATGTGTCATGATGTTGGTTGGTACTGGATGGTATCAGACCTACTGATGGGTAAATGAGGCGTCATGAAGCGTTTCGACCCATAGCAAAACTGTATTGATACTGTGTCGACACTATGTCACTGTCCAGATAGACTTTGAATGTAAAAAAGACACGCTTGATTGCTCAAAACTTGTTTAGTGAGAACACATCATAACTCTTCTGTGCACTGTCAGCTCCCAGTCAGCAAGACTGACCATGTCCATGTCAGAGATGGTATTCAGAAATCATGTTTTTGTATTGATGGCTTTATTTACCTCCACAATGTGTGTAAAACTGAAAATGTCCGACGCGTTTCAACCAATAGTCAGGTGTGTGAATTGTAATCTGTCAAAACGACAGAGGACCTTCAGTTTTTTCCGTTGATTTAAAAAAAAAATTACTGGTCAAATACAGAAAATATTCTGTTAATGCGACACCTAATCTATAGTGTGTTTTCAAACACAAATATTGCTATAGCAAACAAGCTATATGGAGGGAATTTTTCTTAAGGAGATTCGTTACCTATAGTTGCTGTTCGACTGTCCTCCTGATCAGAGCCAACTCCAGTACGACTGGGACTGTTACTCTGCTCTGCCTCTGAAAACAAGGAAAGGCAGAATGTAAAAGTATATATATATATACAGTATATACATATATATATATACACATATATATATATACTGTAAATATATGTGTGTGTGTGGGGGGGGGGGGGGGGGTGTATGAGAAGGTGACTGTACTGTGCGTGTATAGATACCTTTCTCCTGCACATAGAAGGCGAGGTAAAGGTCTAGCTCTTTCACAGAAACAGAGATGTGTCGTGGCTGGACACAGAGAACAGGATTGGAGCACTGGCCTCCCTTAACCAGACGCTCTCCATCTGTGCTTTCTAGAGGAATTCCCTTAAAGAGGATAACCATCACCAAGTCTAACCTCCACACCTGGAATACAAAGATTATAATCATAAACAAAGAATGAAATTATTCTCACTACAGACAACCATAACTTTGTATTAGTGTTCATCATGAGATAACTGGATGGTATCAGTACCTCCCTAAATGTGAGACGCAATGATAAGTAAAACTGCAGGTCACCACCCCAAATGATGCCCCTTCATGGGACCCTGCCACCTCCCCTGAAAAGAAATGTACTGTTGCATCCAATGTGAACAAGCGTCCTTTATTGATGTTCACAGTTAGCTTAACTGTGTCTTACACAGCTTGCTTCCGGAAAAAGGCCGGTGTTCTGTTTGAAGAGGATTTAATGCAAAAAAAAGTGTTTAAGTGAAAGGACACAAAATACAGAAGAGTATATACCAGGGGTGGGCAACTCCAGGCCTCGAGGGCCGGTCTCCTGCAACTTTTAGATGTGTCTCTACTTCAACACACCTGAGTCAAATAATGAGGTCGTTAGCAGGACTCTGGAAAACTTGACTGCACTTAGGAGGTGATTCAGCTGTTGGATTCAAGTGTGTTGGACCAGAGAGACATCTAAGAGTTCCAGGACACCGGCCCTCGAGGACCAGGATTGGCCACCCCTGGTATATACAAATCATGTTATGGTATACAAATCAGTATAAAAGTCATACTATGGCCAAAAAACATTAGTTTATAAAGATATTAAGGATTGTAAGGTTCATTTACATTTGGAATTCTCTGTAGATGAAATTAGACAAGGTACGTCAAACGTTAGACAAGTTGCTGACAAAGATAAATGTGGATTTGGCTTCATCATGTGGCCAAACATAATTACTACACTATGATGGGAAGTTGTTTCTCACCTGTTTAAAAAAGTCAGGTAATGTGAAGGACTTTTACAAAAACACATCAACATATGACGAAAACACTCCAAACAAATGTACTGAAAATAACCATACTAATAAGTCCTTATAACGTGATAAATGTAACCATAACTGCATGTATCCAAATTATATATGGCCAAATAAAGAGCTTACATAGATATGACGGCTTTGAATTAGATAGTTCATTTCAACTTGGATTTCCACATGGATAGTCAGACAAAGCTTAACTATAGTGACTAAAAACGTCAAAAGTTGTTAAACTTACGACATTATTTACATTTCTAATGACTCAATATTATTCAACTCAGATATTTACTCATATTGTAAATCAAAGGGATAGAAAGGAGTGGATGGGTTTTGATTGTGAGAAAAGCATCATGCTTTCTTTCCTTGACAGACAAAAATGACTTCCTGTTGTATTTCTTCCTTCCTTTGTACTTTCAAGTAAGAAATTGCAAAGCTGTGCCTTCAACTACGAGGGGCCGTTTAGGACAAAAACTATGTTTTGTCTCTCACACACTACTAAAGACTCATACACAAAAAAAAATACTAAAATTGCGCATATACACTACTAAAATATCACACACGCATACAAGTTTCTCTCGCACACACACAAGACTAAAATATCACACAACACACGCATACACGCAAAGCATACAGACATACTATTGTGAATGATAGGTCGAAAATGTATGTGTGTGTGAACTAACACTAGGCTGAATGAATGAGGATGAGACTTGTATTTGTCTGTGTGAAAGACAAATTTTTGGTATGTGTGAGAGAGTCATTTTTTGTATGTGTGAGTTGTCACAGAAGAGGCGGGGCATAATTTGGAGATCAGATCGCGCATGCGTTGATACCACAGTGAAGTTAGCTTCAAGTTGGATATTGACGCTCAACGGTGTAAGAGGCGTTTAGCCTAAGGTTGATCTGATTTAGGAACGCTAATTTCGGCCAGCCGTTCTTTACCTCCTCAAGCGCTCGGAGGTTCACTTACTTAGAGCCTAAGTGAACCGCGGAGCGCTCAGCTCCCACTCCAGCGTTCGGAGTCTAGAGCCGGCTCCTCAGGGAGCGGATTTCGGCGTTAGCTCCACTCCCTGAGGAGCAGGTCTTGTGCGCAATTCTGTTCCCCTGTGAAAATCTGTTCCCCCTGTGTCGGGAGCGCGCATTACAGCCGGAGAGAGGCGGATCTGACCATTTTCACGGCGCTTCTGATCGATTTCTCGGTAAAAACAACTCAGTTAATCATGTCAAGCTTGTAACATTTAGTTTAATCGGCAGCTATTGTTTACAAAATTGTAAAAAATAATTAAATAAACGAGGTCTTTTTACGCTGTTTTGTGTTATTTTAAACGCCAAGAGAATCGATCTTTTTCCAACTTTTGTCACTTACGCCTGACAGAAATAAAAGTCAGTCACCAAAACACAGTTTTTCAACACGTAGTGTGTATTTATAATTTGTCATTGCTGATATAAGAGGATGGCTGAAAGCATGGCACAAAAATTAAGACTTCCTGAAAAGACGAGAGCGTGGACTTTCTGGTAAATCCCGTTCTAATGTAAAATATGACAGATTACTGTATTATGGAAATTTCTAGTATACTACAGGCTATCACACATAACAATTTTTGAGAATTTGGCAACAGTTGCCCTTTATTCCCAAACGTTATGGGGGGAGGAGAGGAGAGAATGGATATTTCAGCTGCCTGAAATAATCTGTTCCCCCTCCATAAAATGGGAACAAATTAATTTACCAACAAGTCTTTAACTCTGTTTATTCCTCTTATCATCAACAATAAATCCTGTGAATTTGGTAACATTTGATCATTATTTGCCAAAGTTATGAGGGGGGAACCATATATTTTAGTAACCTAAAATAATCCGTTCCCCCTCTATAACATGGGAACAAATTAATTTACAAGAAAGTGTTTAACTGTGCTTTGGAAACATTTGCTCTTCATTTCTCAAAGATGAGGGGCCTTGGGATTTAAACTTTTTTCCATAGCTGCCTTATATCAAAGTCTTGTAAGTATAAATATCAAACAGTTTTCAAAGTGTAATTTATTAACCATTAAACAACATACATAAACAAGCACACCACAGCAAACTCAGGAACAAAGGCAAACTAAGGCAACTAAGGCAAACACGCAAAGCAGTGATAAGTTTTTTCAGTTGGTGGGCTTCCCACACATGCATGATGGAACCACCTCAGACACATGTCACACTGGATCTAGGAAAGAAACCAAAAATATCAGGGTTTTTTAGAAAAAAAAAAGGCGCCTTACTTCGGCGTTAGCTCTGCTCCCCCTCCAGAGCTCGGAGGTTCACTTAGGCTCTAAGTAAGACTCTAACATTTTCCAATCTTCTATTGTCCAATTTTGGTGAGCCTATGTGAATTGTAGCCTCAGTTTCCTGTTCTTAGCTGAACGGAGTGGCACCTGGTGTGGTCTTCTGCTGCTGTAGCCCATCTGCCTCAAGGTTTGGCATGTTGTGTGTTCAGAGAAGCTCTTCTGCATACCTCAGTTGTGGTTATTTGAGTTACTTTTGCCGTTCTATCAGCTCAAATCAGTCTGGCCATTCTCCTCTGACCTCTGGCATCAACAAGGCATTTGGCCCACAGAACTGCCGCTCACTGGATATTTTCTCTTTTTCGGCCCATTCTCTATAAACCCTAGAAATGTTTGTGTGTAAAAATCCCAGTAGATCAGCGGTTTCTGACATACTCAGACCAGCCTGTCTGGCACCAACAACCATGTCACGTTCAAAGTCACTTAAATCACCTTTTGTCTCCATTCTGAAGCTCGGTTTGAACTGCAGCAGACCGTCTTGGCAATGTCTACATGCCTAAATGCATGGAGTGCTTCCATGTGATTGGCTGATTTGACATATAGATAGACATATACCTGTATATAGGTATAGAAAATTCATTTAGTGTAGTAATTTATTTGCTTCTCCTGCTGGACTATGCCACCTGCTGGTTTAAAGGAATAACTGCAATTGGCCAAAATACTGACGCTTTCAATGTGTGTTCATTTGATCCGTTGTGAGTTGGTATTAACAAGTTTGGTTAATCTATTATGTTCAATCATTCCTAACAAGAATATACACTGTGAAAATAAGAACTTATAATAACTAATAATAATAACTAATAACTAGCAGAAAATAACGTGATTATGTTCTGCTAATAACTCTCTTTAGCAGAAAATATCTACTTATCTATTTACCTTGTCAGCTTGTCTGAGACAGTCTATTCGTCTCATTTTGCCTTTCTGGTCAGGATTTGACAAGACACAACACGCAGCCTTCTTCCCAGTGATTGACAAGACAAAGTCCTCTCTGCATTCAGGTCTGATGTCTTTTCTTAGTTTCGCCAAAAGTCGACTAGCCCATTTTTGTTTCACCTAGTAGCAGAATGATACAGAAACAGAAATCTCAGTTCATGAAATCAGCATTTTTGTTGACAACTAGCTGCAGCATTATTTTAAAAAATCCACCTCTGCTTTTTCTCCCAGTAATTCATCTTTAACAGCTCTCTCTTCTTCTTTAGTCATCCTCTTCTCATGTTTTTTGAAGTACTTCCTCTTTCTGGCCTGGAGGTTAAACCATGTATAAGCGAAGGCACGAACCTGGGGCAGCAGAGCCTCAATGAATGGATGGAACTCATCCTACAGGACAGACAGACAAACACACACACACACACACCCCCACCCACACACACACACCCACACACACACACATAAAAGGTTAAAGCATGGAATAACAATCATTTAACCAAAATTATTGAGATTCACACACAGACTATGTGATTTCAAATATGTTTAAGCATATGTAAACTAGAATTGTTCATTGAGTTCAAGAACTATTCAGAATACGTTTTGGCCTGTCCTGTGAACCCAGAGTGGTGGGTCCTATGGAGGACAAATTTAGCAAAAATCAAGAATAGATAAAGAATGAAATAAATTGACCCATAAAATTGTTTAATGTTCCAACAAATGAACAGAAATGATTACAGTATTTCATGATTTCTATTTTTAATCTTTTGTTTCATTTATTTCATGTTAAACTTTTGTTCATACATTTACTTTCTTATTTCTTTCTTTATTTCATTTATAGAGATTTTCATACCACTTATATATTGTTAATAAATCTGTTTTCAACTAATTATTGTTGTAATCCATCTTAATTCACAAACTGTTCAGATCTAATTTCTAAGCATTTTTTGTAATGGAGACACCACTGCTGAAGACATCACATTCTTTGTGTTAGAGACATCACTGCCAAACTCCCCCTTTGCAATAAAACTCGGCGTCAACCTCCAACTGAGACACAAGAGCTGTGAACCTTTTTCTTCTAACCTGCTTGCCAGGAAGAAGATTTATTTTAAAACCTTCGAAGTGTTCACTGTAGGACTTCTAGAAAGCGTTCTGCGTACCCCACATTTGTGCGTTCCCATAGAGACAAGATAAGGCTCTTGACGCATCTGCCTGCTTTGGCAGCCTCTCCATTCCTCGACCAGAAGGATTATTTCCTCTGTGTTTCCAACCAGAAGTACCACAGATTCTGCTGAGAACCTCAAACTGGGACGCCAGCCAATCCTCGACACCTTCCTCAAGAGAACAAGTTTTTTTGTTCCATCAATTTTTGGATTTTTGGACATTGCTTTGATCAATGATCAACTCAAAGTGAGACCCTTCCATGATCTGAGCTGAATTATGTGTTTAAAATAATAAACTGCCTTTCTGTTGCATTTTGTCCTGATTACATGCTTGGGGCAGAATGGGGAGGAACGCATATTTCTTGCACAAAAATCCATGAGGAACGGCGGAGTCCCAGCTCAAAATTCCGTGAAAGAGGTGTACGGAGCCCTGTGCCGGAAGAAAAACGGTGAGTGACTGAGGGTCATTGCGCGTAATGGAAACCCTGTAAATTCTAGACACTAACAGGTACCATAGAATTGCACAAAAAAATAAAAAAAATAAAAAAAAACTTTTAAAATCCGTGAGGAACGGCGGAGTCCCAGTTCGAAATTCCGTGAAAGAGGTGTATGGAGCCTCGTACCAGAAGCCCATTAAAATGCTGTTTACATTGTTTTAAGCTGTGATTGTGAGCGTGAGTGGGAATAAAAATAGCAATAGGTATTTTGTTCCATATAACACAGTAGGAGTGTAACCGGTAAACCTTTTATGGATGCAAACTCGACTAAAAACCCACCTGTTCATTATTGTATTTGAAACGTAATCAATTACAAATTTATTGATGGAACTTGACTTAATGTCGTGTTTTGATTCTTGATTCTATGTTGCACTGTGTTTCTGTGTTTGATATGATGAAAAGCAAATCAAATAAAATTTGATTGATTGATTGATACCTGCTTGGTTCGTATTTTTATCTCCATTATCATTATTGACTTTATCCCTTTTTTTCTTTTTTCTTGTTTTCTTTGGTAATTCCATTAGTTTATTATATAACTCTCATGTATAGTGTATCACAAAAGTGAGTACACCCCTCACATTTCTGCAGATATTTAAGTATATCTTTTCATGGGTCAAAATGACACTTTGACACAATGAAAAGTCGTCTGTGTGCAGCTTATATAACAGTGTAAATTTATTCTTCCCTCAAAATAACTCTATATACATCTAAACCGCAGGCAACAAAAGTGAGTACACCCCTTAGTGAAAGTTCCTTAAGTGTCAATATTTTGCGTGGCCACCATTATTTACCAAAACTACATTAACTCTCCCGGGCATGGAGTTCACCAGAGCTTCACAGATTGCCGTTGGAATGCTTTTCCACTCTTCCATGACGACATCACAGAGCTGGCGGCTATTCAAGACTTTGCGCTCCTCCACCTTCGGCTTGAGGATGCCCCAATGATGTTCTATTGGGTTTAGGTCTGGAGACATGCTTGATCAGTCCATCACCTTTACCTGCAGCCTCTTCAATAAAGCAGTGGTCATCTTAGAGATGTGTTTGGGGTCATTATCATGCTGGAACACTGCACTGTGATCCAGTTTCCGAAGGGAGGGGATCATGTTCTGCTTCAGTATTTCACAGTACATATTGAAGGTCATGAAATGCAACTCCCCAACATCTGCTAGACTCTTGCAGTCCCAGACCATGGCATTCCCACCAACATGCTTGACTGTAGGCATCACACACTTATCTTTGTACTCCTCACCTGACAGCTGCCACATATGCTGGAGACCGTCTGAGCATGGTCAGATGGTCAAATTAACCTTGATCTCGTCACACCATAGAACCTGGATCCAGTAATCCATGTCCTGTGTTGACGTGTCTTCAGCAAACTATTTGCGGACTTTCTTGTGTATAGACTTGAGAAGAGGATTCCTTCTGGAGTGATAGCCATGCAAACAAAGTTGATGTAGTGTGCGGCGTATGGTCTGAGCACCTCTTTAATCTCTGCATCAATGCTGACAGAACTCCTGTGCCTATTTTTCAAAGACAGCATTTGGATGTGACACTGAGCATGTGCACTGAGCGTCTTTAGATGACCAACGTGAAGTCTGTTCTGAGTGAACCCAGCTAAAAATGATGGATGATCTTGGCTACTGTGCTGCATCTCAGTTTCAGGGTGTCAGCAATCCTCCTGACCTGTAGCCTTGGCCATCTTCATGTGGCACAACAATTCATTTTTTAAGATCCTCAGAGAGTTCTTTGCCATGAGGTCTCATGTTGGAACTTTCAGTGACCAGTATGAGAGCGTGTGAACGCTGTAAAAGGTAAAATTAAAGGTAATTTTATTTATATAGCACATTTTCAGCAACAAGGCAATACAAAGTGCTTTACAGGAATTAAAAGGAAATACAAACAAAATAACAAACCAAAAGAAAGAGCAAAAGAAAAAGCTAATAATGTTGATCCAAAGTAAATAAACTAGACACTCCTATTCAGGGTTGTTAGATAAGTATAAGTAAGTATCCTCTGGTCTAATTCCTTTTCTGGTTTGGAAGAATAGGAGTCTAAAAAGTAGTTGCTAGGGTAGTTTTTCTGGGTTCCAAGTTCTAATCCCTGTTCAGTGTTGCTAAATAAGTGTAAGTAAGTAAGTTAGTAGTCTCTGGACTTAGGGTTAGGGTTACTACTACGTATGCTCTAAATTTGTAAAAGTAATGAGTATACTCCACAGTTTCTAAGTAATAATAAAAAAACTAAATGTTCCTGTTCTGGAAGAATTTTTTCTGGATTCTAAGTTCGTTCTAATTCCTTTTCTGGGTTGCAAAAATAGGAGTCTCTTGCCTCTAAATAGTGAGTACTCTACAGTTTCTAAAATATAAGCTAAAGAGTGACTAATAAACTAGAGTCTCTGAATTCCAAACTGTACTAAAAAACTGAACACACCTGCTCCCTACACACACCTTAGACCTAGTAACACTAACTAATCTCATTACATTTTGGAGGGAAAATGACAAGCAGTGTTCAGTTTGGACATTTAGGGGTGTAGTCTCTTAGTGGTGTACTCACTTTTGTTGCCGGCAGTTTAGACATTAATGGTTGTATATAAAGTTATTTTGAGGGAAGAATAAATTTATAAGCTGCACACAGACTGCTTTTCATTGTATCAAAGTGTCATTTTGTCAGTCTTGTCCCATGAAAAGATATACTTAAATATCTGCAGAAATATGAGGGGTGTACTCACTTTTGTGATACACTGTATAAATAAGTCAGATTTTTTTTCATTATTGTTTTCTATTTTCATTAATATTACTATATTATTGTTTTATTTTCTGTCAGACAATTAATGTCTATCATTACAAATGCTACATTATTTTGCTGTATTTTATTTTTACTCTTCCTTCTCTTCCTCTCTCTTTTTACCTGTACATTAGATCCCCCCAAAAGGTTTTCTTCTGATTTGTTTGTTATTTTGCTCTCTCCCCAGTAATTTAGAAACATTTAAATATATGTGTGAGTGTATATGTACATGTGTATATGTATGTGTGTAGGGTTAGGGAGAGGTATGTATGTATATATGAATATGTGTGTATATGTGTGTGTCGGGGTGTGTGTGCGCGTGTGGGGGTGTGTGTGTGTGCATGTGTGTGGTGTATGTGCATATACATATACTTCTTACCAGTAACTCTTCCATAACAGATATTTCCAACCCAACCATTCATCCAATTATCATATCCGATCATGCCCCCATCAGTTTTATGTTACACAAGAAAACTGAAACAAAAGCAAGCCAAAGATGGTGATTCAACACATTTCTAATGCAAGACAACTGACAAGACAATTTGATTTATACTTTAGGAAACACTGGTCATTTTTTATGGAAACAAATGAAATAATAAACACATCTCTATCTCTCATTTGAGAAACAGCAAAAACAGTAATAAGAAGGAAAATAATTTCATACTCCTCATTCAAAAAGAAAAGTGAACAAAACTTATAAAATTACCTGGAAGGCAAACTAAAACTATTACACAATATACAGTATATGCAACTACCCCAATAGCACAAACATTTAGAAAATTAGAGACACAAAAAATAAACTTGATAACATTATTAGTAAAAAAGACACAAGTTATCATACAAAGACTACAATATAACCATTATGAACATAATGATAAACCTGGCAAATATTTAGCAAATTAACTTAAACATAATATGGAAAAAAAAACCCTCATCACAACAATTCAAGACTCCACAGGAAGCATTACCAGTGACCCATAAATCATAAATAACACCTTCAGACAATTCTGTCATTTTCTCAGTAATATCACACTTCCATCAGTAACAAAGGAACAGACAGACATCTTAGATACCCCACTCCCATCCACAGAATATGAAAAAGCTCTAAACAAATTAACAAACAATAAGGCCCCAGGATTAGATGGATATCCCCCTGAATTTTAAAAACATTTCTGGAAGTTGCTGTCTCCACTATTTGTTAAAATGGCAGATGACAAAAGTTCGTCCCATATCACATGAATACAGCACTAATTTAATTAATTTTCAAAACTAACAAAGGTCCTACTTATTGCTCCAGCTAGGACTATTTTCTACAACAGTCAAAACTTCAAGGCGTCCTAGAAGCATCAAATGTCCGCTACTACTTAGTTAACCAATTATAATAATTTCAAGGCACTTTCAAGTTTTTTTTTTCAAGTTAAACCACCTTCAAGTTTTCAAGTTAAACCACCTTCTAATGTTTTATAATGAAAATGGGAAAATACCTTCCACCACACATAATCAATTTTGGAATAATGTTTGCCATAACATTTTCACCATGTCCTACAACACCAACATACAGTTAATACAATATAAAATAATCCATAGGACACACCTCACACAGCACAAGATTTACAGAATCGGACAATTGCACACACTGTGCGCTTAACACAACTGATTACCAGCTCCACACATTCTGGCTCTGTCCACCAATATAAAACTTCTGGAAAGAAACAATCACCAAACTGTCTCAAATCTCTGGCCACAACATCCAGCTATCCCCTTCCGTCTGCTTACTTGGTAATTTAGAAAAACTGAACATGAACTCCAAATAGACCCAAACCCTGCTGCTTGTGGTCCAGACTATCGCCAAGAAAACATTCTGATAACTGGAAAAATAGGAAAAAAAATCAGTACCTCACAATGGCTAAATCTACATACACAACAGATATTAATGGAACAACAATCAGCAATAAATAAAAATCTACCGTATTTGAATATTTTAATGAAATATACTCCATAATTCTAGATGCCATTTTATTGCCAGTGAGTTAATGTTACTGCGGAAACAAAGACGAGGAAAGGAGAAGGAAAATGGGAGAGCCTAATATATTTTTTCATTGTAATAATTTCTCATTTGAATAATAATTCAAATTAGAAAATAACTACCAAGATTAAAAGGAAAAAGTATACCCTAATCCACATATGTTAAACAATTTTATTGTTTTTGTTGTGACACCCATTGATTATGTACAATGTTTTGTCTTTGTTTTGAATGAATCCTTTTTTATGTATACCTCTTTGTTTGTTTCTCGTTTTTGTTTGGTTATTTTATTTTGTTGCTATTATTCATTCTATTATCTGGTTATTTATTTTGCAGATCAATTACCCTTTTTCTTTTTGTTAGTCTGTAAAGTTTGTTGTATATACACTGATGAATAATAATAAAAAAATGTAATTGTCTTGACCCAGAACAACTGAATTCAGTGTTGCTAGAATTCACTGGCTCTCTCAAGCAATCTCTTCTCCCTATCTCCCTCCTGTTTTCCTCTTCTTTTCTTCCCTTGATTTCAAATTCATATCTACTTTGCAGTCATACAAGGCGTAAGGACAATTTTTCTTTGTCTAGTCTAAATGTAATCTAGGATCAGATCTCGGCCACGACACATCCCACACTGCACCCGACCCCTTTGATCCCTCCTACCAGTGATGGGAGGGGGCTGAGCCCGGCCGAGCTCCATGGGTTAAGCTCAGCCAGGAGGCATTCACTAACGTTTCCCACCTCCAGGCCTGGCTCCAGAGTGGGGACCGGTGACCAACGGTTTTGTTCTTCATAAGGGGTCTTCAGGGCTGAGCTTTGTCTGGTTCCTCACTTAGGACCTGCTGCCTTGAGTGACCCTACCAGGGCATGAAACCCCAGACAGCATAGCTCCTAGGATCACTGGGACACCCCTCCACCACAGTAAGGTGGCAGCTCAGGGAGATATTTGGGATCTTGGTAAAATGGAGCGGGAGATTGACAGGCAGATTGGTGCACCTTCTGCAGTGAAGCGGGCGCTGTGCCGATCTGTTGTGGTGAAGAAAGAGCTGAGTTAAAATGCAAAGCTCTCGATTTACCGGTCAATCTACGTTTCTACCCTCATCTATGGTCATGAGCTTTGGGTCATGACTGAAAGAATGAGGTCATGGATACAAGCGGCCAAAATGAGTGCAACAAGGTGGACTTTTGCAGCTGGATGTTACAGTGAGGATGAAAAGTTGAGTCAGACTCAGGTGGAACAGCAGTGGTTTATTCTTCAAACAGCATCAATAATCATTTCACAGGTGAAACTGCAGCCTTAAAAAATCCCAGCTTTGACGGACCCAACCACCTTTAATTCACAGGGGAATTTCAATTCCCCAATCTCCACCTATTTATATAAAATACCTTTTACTACACTGTTATCCTTTGCTGTATTTTCTACAGCTAAATACCACAAAATGCCCAGTAAAACTACCATAAGACGTCTTTACAAGTAGTTACTGTAATTTGCATTGCATTATGGGTATAGTACATAGTATTACAGTAACTTACTGTATGTTTTGAATTTGCAGTAATTTACTGTTTACACATTACAGTAGTGGTACTGTACTTATAATATACAGTAAGAATTATATTTGATTCCCAACGGTCATCATACACTGTTAGCCTTTGCTGTATTTATTACAGTTAAATACCACAAAATGCCCAGTAAAACTACCATAAATAGGGTGACCATATTTTCAGTTGGGAAAACCAGGACACGTTGTAGCGAGGGGGGGGGGGGTCTGAAAGCGGGGAAACTCTTTTGTAAATAGTAGGTAAACATACATTTGCGCTTTCTATGTTGTTGGCGTACTGACAGCCACGCTATCTATCTTCTGATTAAGAACAGGGCTGCCCGCACTGACTCGGCTCAGGGATTACGTCACACGCAGGGCCGTGCGCAGTGCCCTAGTGCCTGTAAATATAATGGTCCAATGAAGGTAATTTAAAAAACAGGACATTTCCTCACTTTCTAAAAAAAACCCGGGACGCCCGGGACAGGACGTGAAATACGGACATGTCCCGGGAAATACGGACGTTTGGACACCCTACCATAAGACATCTTTACAAGTAGTTATTGTAGTTTGCATTGCATTATGGGTATAGTACATAGTATTACAGTAACTTACTGTATGTTTTGAAGTTGCAGTCATTTACTGTTTACACATTACAGTAGTGGTTCTGTACTTATAATATACAGTAAGAATTATATTTGATTTCCAACGGTCATCATAGCTGCTTCATCGTGGTTCCCTGTTTCTGCATTTTTACTCCTTTAGTGGTTAACATATTTTTAAGGCAGAAAGAGAGCATGTACTTTTGTTTTTTTCACATCCTAACTAACATTAATATGCAGTTTATCTAGCTACGTCATCAAGAGTGGCTTCGCTTCCAACTGTTTTCTGATGACGTTTGTTTTAAACTCCGAAGCTTTTTCTCTCCAAGTGCAAGTGCAACTCTGTCTCCGTGCTGTGGGCTCACACTGCTTCAGCTCTTCAAGACAGGTAAAAAACCACTTCTTAGAAAACTGTTTGAAGCCAAAACCTAGTCTGGAAATGTACATTTTAGATGGAGTTAACGTAGCTTATAGCATCATGCTATAACTTAGCATTATAGCATGAGCTGGTTTGTGCTGGTTAGCCTGGTAACATAACGTTACCTTTACGTTACTAACTCTGGTGTTTTATATAACTGGCATATTGCAACGTTATAAGTTACGTGTCTGTAAATGAGGTGAAAGATAGGAAAATATGATGTTATTTTTTGAGCTGGTTCGGAATTAACGTTAGCTAAGGTGCTAATTTTACCGTTGAAGGTTTTAGCTTGACTTTTGCCGCTTAATCTTCCTCGGGCGGCTTTGGGTTGAGATGAGCTCAGTGCTGAGTGTCTGTTAGCATTGTTGCTACATCCTTTGTTGAACAATATAACCTTAACTGATAATTGATCCCCCCCCCTTCTCTTTTTTTTTTACATCTAATGACTGTTCATTTGTTTAAACCATGATCTTGCAAATGTTAAAAGTGCAGATTAGCTACGTAGGTCAGCAAGGATGAATTTCTAACATGGTTCTTTTTTTTCTTTTCTTCAGATGACTTTTTGTTTTAACTCCCAAGCTTTTTCCCTCCAAGTGGCTGTGCAGTTCTGTCCTGCTGACTGCTAACATAGCTTCATCTCTTCAAAAGACAAGACAACAGGTAAAAAGCTCTTCAAATATATTTGAATCCACAAAATAGTCTGGAAATGTAGAGGAGCAGCTAACCTAATCTATAACTTTGAGCTTGCTACAGCCGGTTAGCCTGCAAAAGTACCATTACATCTCCAACATAGTGTATAAGAGTCTGTAAATGAGGACAAAGGTGAAAAAAATTAAAGTAGTTTCTGTTATTTTTTGAGTTTGTTCAGCCACAGTGGCAGGTGGACAAAAAAGTTAATTTCCAACCCTGGTTACATATAAGGACTGTTCACATGTTTAAACCATGCTCCTGTAAATTTAAAGTTAAGTCAGTACTAACAGGTGCAACTATGTACAGGTGTAAATTCTGCAGCATTTGTACTTCAGAATTTACAGAATTTTGTAGTCATGTGAAGAAACATCAACACACAGCTAATTATCGGTTTGCATGTGGAATAGAGCAATGTCCTGCTTCCTTCAGAACATTTTCTGCATTCAGGTCCCACATGCACAGGAGTCACCGCCATTGCAGAAGTCAGACTGAACACTTGTGGAATGTAATGCTTTAAAAAATGCATTTAGCCCCACAAACTGTCATTCACATCCGCTGTTTCAGAGTGGTAGCAGGATGTAGGGGTAAAATCTAGTCTAGTCTCTGGGATGAGGTTCTCAAAAACCTGTTGTAATCTGGGTGAACTGGCCCTTTAAATATAAATTACTACCAGTAATTCATATTTAAGAGAGTATTCCTTTTATGTTTTAAAGGTATCTTCCACCAAGATGTCTGTTGAAATGGAAATGACCTTACCCACTACACCAAGGGTAATCATGCTTGGTAAGAGGAATATTTTCTATCACTATAATTTTTTCGTAGCAATGTATGTAATTGTTATGGTAGTCTGTACTTTTACTCACTAGCGTTAGCCTGACAAGGGTTTGTCTATTTTAGGAAATAGCTTGATGTCTGCAACCCGGTGGATGGTCAGTATGGAGGAGAAGGTATTTTTCCAGCCTGAGCAACTACATGACTTTGCCAGCGTCCTTGCTGTCTTTTTTGGGTCATATTATGTCTTCAATCTGGAGTATCAGGAGTCAGCATCCACCACGCTGGAGATGATACAATGGCAAGTACTCTACACCAAGCCATTTATGAATTAAATTTAATGACAGTTTGACTGATGATGAAGAACCATAGCTGATTGCTGTATTGTACGTCTTCATTAAAAAATACAATTAATATATTTTATTTCTGTTAAAAGATTCTTTGTGAGGATCAATCCAGATGTTGGTACCAAATGCACAGCCAAAGTCGGTACAAGCCGCAAGACGGGAAGTCTTGTCAAGAGGAAAGTAGTCAGTGTCAACTCCCAGATCACCACCTTCTTCCAACGACTTGCTGAATTTGAATGGAGGACTTCCAACTAGGTAAGTATTTTACCAAATGTAAATGTTTATTATTTTGTTGTCTTTTCCTCCTATCTTGCATGCTCTGACTTTACTTTAGCCTTTTTAATCTGATTTTAATGATTATTTATAAATGCCATGTGATTCCTACACAATAGCCCTTTAGAGTAGCCTGCATCTTTTCTGTGTCCGTGGTAAAAAGTGGATGTCGCTGCATCCCTTAATAAATCACAGAAATGTATAAGTGTGTAGTCGTTTAAGTGTGGTGTATTTTTATACTATGCAGTTTTCAGTTTATTAGGCACACCTTTGCAGTAATCCGTCAGCACCAACAAAATGACTAAAAAGATTGTTGTACTTCATCGTCCCCTTGGGGACATTTGTAGGACGCAATCTTTTGAATTACTGAAGACTGACTGACTGCTTTTGCCATAAACAATCCAAAAACCTGAAGTGAAGCCAGTCCTGCTCATTCTTTATGCAGCTTCTATTATCACTTCAGTCCAATTGATTTTTTTTTAAAACAAATTATCAACTTAATGCTGCTTTATGACAAAGATTTTATGCATGTGAACATTGTCACTTCAGCTTAATTTGTCAACTTCCTGTCGATTTGAAAATGTAGATAACTTCCTGACCATCTCATGACCTCCCACATTGTCTGTCTTATTCTTTACAGTTCAGCTTCCACAAGATGGATCCCACTGATTTTGTTTGACAAATGGAATAAAAGTTCTTCTGATGTAGGAAATGTGTTCTATGGTTTTTTTGTTTTATAGCACATTATATTGTATTGTGACATTGTTTTTTATGACATTGCGAATATGTAAATGGATTTTATTTCTACAAATCTGCTGAAAATAAATACCTGTTATTCACAGTACTTGGACTAAAATTTCTTTTATGAAATTTTTCGGTTTATGGTAAAATAATCTTATCTTAAAGAAATGTAAACTTTAATTTACAGTAAAACTCTGACATTATGCTGTGAAACAAGTTTACAGTAGACCAGCTTTACTATAAAATACAATTACTGTATTATACTAGAAACTACATTTACAGTAATGCAGTTATAACTGTAAAGCACACTCACAGTAAAAATTAACTGTGAAATATCATAACAGTAAAGGTACTGTAGAATGGTAGTTACAGTAACTTACTGGCAACACTGTTGCCAGTAAGAGTACTGTAGAATGGTAATTACAGTAACTTACTGGCAACACTGTTGCCAGTAAAGGTACTGTAGAATGGTAATTACAGTAACTTGCTGGCAACAGTGTTGCCAGTAAGTTACTGTAAAATTACAATAAAAGGTCTAACAGTGTAAATACAAACATTTCCACTTACTTTTTATAAATATTTTATGTTTTATCATTACACCATAATGAAACACCACAAAACCCATAAATAGACATCAGAGTCCACTGTAAAGTTGGGGTGTTGCAGATTTATTTAGTGGATAATTTTTATTATTAACTCATTAGATGGAAAACAGAGACTTAATAATTAGTGCACCCCACAAATATGTGACAATATAGTTCCTCCTAGTCTACCCTTGCTAAAGCTTTAAACAGTATTCATAGAAGTTGCTATAAATATTGGAAAACATCAAAAGCAGTTGGATGTATTTATTTGTTTTTTCAGGGTGAAACATTGCTTTTTGAATTATTTTTTCTGCTGATTTTGGATATTATGCAGCTATGAATTTTTGATGTTACTTTTTTATTTTTGTACTTTTGCTATGATGTGTAACCAGAGGAACACAATGGTTTAAGAATCAGGTGGAGTTTCACAACCAGGACGTGCTGACTGACACATCAAAGGTTCAAATGATACCGAAATTAGCACTGAAAACCCCAGATCAGATAAAGAGGAGATTTAATGGATGCAAACTGGAGAGAATAACAGAAGTTCAATCCATCCCTTCCTTCAGTTATAATGGGCAATGTGAGATCTTTTGGCAAACAAATTCATTAAACTGATGGCAAAACATTAAAGTAATACAAAACAAAACAAAAATATTTCAGAAGTTATTTTTACTTCTCTTTGCATAATTTTCTAATGCAAAAAATAAAAATCCATGTTTTTAACAGCAAAAATTAACTGAAACAAATGACACACCCAGTAAACCAAGAGATGAAAGGGAAAACTGATCCATAATGAAAAGAAATACATTTTCAGCACCATGGAACTTGTTTCAGACTGCGTTTACCATGATTATACAGAGCTATACACAGTAGGGTATCCTACTCTTTGTTGGGGTTTGTTGCTGGTTAGGCTACACACAGCTTTGTTTTTCTCTTTGTTCTAATTGGAATACAGTATGGTAGCCACATGGAGGGGACATCAATGCCATGAATAATAAATACAGTATACAAACGTCTGAGTTAAGACTATCCACACCAGAACAGTGAGACGCTTCTCCAACAACAAACCCTGGATCACCAGTGACCTGAAGGAATTGCTAAGCAAGAAAAAAACAGCCTTCAGGGAGGATGGCAGGGAATTGATGAGGACTATGCAGAAGCATCTTAATAGTTACGTTTATAATCAATTCAGAATTGATTATATTCTGAATATAATCAATTCTAGAATAATGAATTATTTAAAGACACTGATTTGTCAAAATCATTACAAACTTACAGCTGTATATGTGCTTAAATTGTTGCATTTCTTTCAGCAGAAGCAATGCAATAACAGACACTCCCTTCCTTACGAGCTGCTGCTCAGCTGTTCAAAGCAATGGTTAGCTGACATAAAGTTTAAAAAGTTGAGTTCACATAATACCCCCATTTAAAGAATTCATTTCAGTTGAGATTGACATTTTCCCAGGTTGTTCTCTTGCTAGCTTTTCAATGGCATCACTGGTAATAGACTTCTAATACTCAGAATAGAGCAGAAGATGTTTTTAAACACTGTGGATGAGTGGGAAGAGTAGTCAGTCACCTTTAAATTGTAAAGTTAAGTACAAGTTGCGTACTAATCTGCGTATTGGTGTGTGGTTGAGTGAATGTGACTCCAGTGTAAAATACTTTAAGTGGTCATTATGACTTGTAAAGCTCTATAAATTCAGGTCATTCTTACTATTCAAATATAAACCACAGGTAATTTGTCTGCATCACAGGTTTCAGTAGCCACCTGGACAACTGAAAAAACATACAGCACATCTAGGAAGTTATTACAGCGCTTCACTTTTTTCACAGTTTATTATACTACAGCTTTATTCACAATTATATTGTAAATATGTTTTGGATGAAGTGTACTGAAGACTAGCATGTAAAACACAGTTGGGGCCAAATTAAAAACAATGGGATCTAAAAAGGTTTAGTTCCCATAATACATTAAGTCCAACTTAATGTTAAACATTAAAGTACACTTTTGACAAAGGATGGAAGTGGATGACCCTTATATCTGTGATTTGTGTTTTGTCCTGGTCAACAATATGAACAAATTCAATCAGTGCAAGTGTATGCAGTGGTCATAACAGCTAGCTAGCTAAACAGCTAGACAGATATTTAGATAGAGAGCTGAAGATGTGTTTTCACAGCAGCTTGCCTCCTTCTCTCTACGCCAGGGAAGGAGGCCCTCTGTCGGCCTCTCATTCTAACTCAACCCCCTGGCTTTTACTGCAGCCATTTTCTGCTGACTAACATAAACACGTAAAAAAAAAAATCCAGCCTTCCACAAAGGGGAGGAGGTGGAGGAGGAGGCAGCAGCAACCGAACTTCAGCTTGGCCTTTTACTGTCCCGCTGGTGATCGGGTCACAGACAGGCCTGCTTTGCTCCAAAGCGCCGACCAACACAACTTTTATTAACACACAGCTCCAGCCATTCTCACACCAAAGGCTCTAAAACGACGTTTGCGGATCATATAAAAGCTGGATTGTTCCAGCAAGCCCGTTTCACAAAGCAGAACTAACAGAAGCCAGAATCCGGTGAAAACTGCGGGAGTTTACATACTTTATCCTGTTAGAATAGGAAAACTTATCGTTTGGTGGGTGACAGTCCAGCTAATGGTGATGCAGGCCCGTGTGTTAAATTCGGCCTGTGTGTGATCAGAAAAGTGAGCTTCATCCGATTGGATTGTTTTTTAAATGATGGATCCACGCTTAGCACTTCCGGTTAGGACGGAGTGTTTGACTGATAACGCCAACTGAATGAGAGGACGAGTCGACTAAAAGTTAACTTAATTCTAATATTAAGTGTTTTATGGTTGCGTGTAATGTGTGAGTCCTGAAACCCTCCGCTGTCTGCGGGTTGAGCGGTGACGCTGTGCGTGTGTCTCGGTAGAAGGAATAGTTTATTTGCTAGGTTTGAAAGGAACAGGAGTGTGATGTCGCGGAGCGGCATAAAACTGCTAAAGAACTCAAAGACAGAAAAAACAGCCTCCGACACAAAGCTCTATGAAATACAAGGGGAATTAATTACTTAGTTGAGCTGCGTGGCCAATGTTTGTCCTCTCACTCTTTAGGTCGCGTCTCTTTTAGGAATACAGTAAAGACATTACTGTAACGACCAGGTTTGCTCCTACCATTTCCAAGCTGAACCGCCACCGGCTGAAGTTAAAGCTGATCTCTGCGCCTGCCCATCCTGAGCTAACGGTCCTTATCATTCCACAGTTATTCCCATCATTGTGCCCCTGGTTGCCAGCTGGAGGAAATCCGCGGTGCTCCGCTCCACAAACGTCCCGCGTCAGGCTTCTTCCTCCTCCTCCTCCTCCTCCTCCTCCTCCTGCTTCTCCTCCTCCAGGCTGCGGCAGAATGAAATCCTGCTATGTTCACTTTCCATCTCTCATCCCACCTCCCTTCTTGTCCGCTACATTAGGCCTTCTCTTTCCATCTACCTTTAATAGACAAATATTATTATTATTATTATTATTATTATTATTATTATTATTATTATTATTATTATTATTATTATTATTATTATAAGTAGCAGCAGTAGTACATCTCTGGTCACAGTATTCCCTTCATTACAATATTTTCTAACTTTTGTTTTAATTTGTTTGGGTTAAAAGCTGTGTATTTCTTTAACCCATTTCTGTCTTCCTGTAAATGCTCCACTTTGTGGTCTACAACAGCTTCCCTATGTAATGCCATTATGCTGTTTAGTTTCTGTCAGCGCTCTATGACCAAATTTTACTTTTGACTTACATGGAATCGCTTCATTGTTGTGTTTGTTTTCTTTGAAAAACCCAGAAATCAATGCTTAGTTTCAGAGTTTAGATCTGAGACAATAAGAACATGGACATTACATACAAGACAGTAGTTTAATGTTGTGTAATTTGTTTTCACTTGCAGCTTTATTTGGCCTGAGTTATTTTGTAGACTGTTACCTTAAAAAAGAAGCTTTAACCCATTTTTTTGTGTTTCTGTGGTTCAGTAATTTCCATTGCAGTGCAATAAAACTAAGATCATATACAGGTAACCCCAATTTAGTAATACATGTAAAAGATTTAGATTTAAAGTCAATATCAATATTTCTATGAATCACTTTAAAAGACAACTTATGACTGCACCAATGTGTACAATAATCCAAAAACCACAATAAAATAAGACACATAACAATAAAGCACAGCCAATGAAAAATAGAAATTAAAATGCCAAGCCTTAACTAAATGCCATCCAGTAGAAATGGATGGCATTTCTACTGGACTTTGAAATGATTCAAAATATATGCAGATCTAATGTGAAAAGGTAGGCTATTACATAAATTAGGCAACAACTGGTTATTTGACATTGATGTTCTGGATGAGGAATGACCATGCAGAAGGTCCCGAAGATAAGCCGAGGCTAAACCATTTACAACTAAAATCTAATAAAAAAATCTTAAAATCAACATAATAAACCAAGGCAGCAAATGTAAAGAAACCAATACTTAAACAAGTGAAACTTGTACTCATTACCCATAGAGTGGTCTATTTTAAGCATTTCTTTATGCTTTTGATGGTTATGGCTTACAGATAATGAAAAGCCTACATTTTCTATGTTATTCAAATTTTTTGAAACTGTACTTTTTGTCTTTGAATACCGTTGTAGCAGCACATCCAGTGATGTGTGCTATCAAACTTTACTGAGAGGTAGGAGTAGATGTAATGGACCTTGCTGTTGTTCTGGTGGTGAAGAAGATGCTCATCAAGAAGACTACAGATCATAATCAATATTATTGTCATCTTCACCATACAATCACATGCAGAAGAACAATGTAACAGGTTTTATGCTATGTGACCCTTTAATCTCACTAAGGTTGACATCTCAATGATTGAGAAGCTGGAAAATGGACTCTTAGGCTTTATCAAGAAATGGATTGAAGTCCCTTACCGCCTGACCAACACAGGTCTTTATGACTTTATTAAGTCGAAGCAAAAGGAATGTTTAAGATACGTCATTGCCTGAAAAGATGTTGTGGCCCTACTCCCTATGGGGTAATTTACAGCATGCGCAATTTCTAGAACGTTTCATCGAGCTGCCACATTGCACGTCACGGCCAAAACTTACAGACTAGGTAAAATTAGAGCCAATCGTCTAATACTTCAACAGACTCCACACCTCCAACAGGCGATCGTTTCTCAATACCCAGGAATTAAAACCTAGCTTGGTAAAAACCAGCCCCTTGTCCTATTCTATTTGCTTCATCCAGAGGGCCTGGGCTCTCGGCTGTTCACAAATGATTGCTTCCAGTAGGCGTGGACTGTGTTGAGGTTTTAAATTTTACCCAATCTCTAACATTTGCTTGTGACATATGTAACACGCCTGTTCAACGCTAAGAAGCTTGTTGTAACTAACATGGACTGAATGACTTTGTTCCTTTTCACCGCTGACATTGCTAAAACTAAAGGCAGGCTACAATTCTAAAACAGTGCAGAAAATCAATGTCATTATTCACAACTTTTCCATCTCTTCACTGATTGGCCTGGTAGAAAGTCTACTGGAGACAATCCAAGTCAAGGGGAGAAAGCCCAGACTGTGTTGGAAGCAAGAATTGTTTTGAGCAGAATTGTACAGAAAGACAACGGCCAGGTTTAGATCAATCAATCAAATCAATCAAATTTTATTTGTATAGCACATTTCAGCAGCAAGGCATTTCAAAGTGCTTTACATCATTACAAACACAGAAACACAATGTAACATAGAATCAACAATCAAAACACAGCATTAAGTAAAGTTCCATCAATAAATTTGTAATTGATTACATTTCAAATACAATTCTAAACAGATGGGTTTTTAGTCGAGATTTAAAAGAAGTCAGTGTTTCAGCTGTTTTACAGTTTTCTGGAAGTTTGTTCCAAATTTGTGGTGCATAGATGCTGAAAGCTGCTTCTCCTCGTTTGGTTCTGGTTCTGGGGATGCAGAGCAGAACCAGAACCTGAGAGGTCTGGAAGGTTGATACAATAACAGCAGATCTTTAATGTATTGTGGTGCTAAGCCGTTCAGTGATTTGTAAACTAACAACAGTATTTTAAAGTCTATTCTTTGAGCTACAGGGAGCCAGTGGAGGGACTTTAAAACTGGTGTTATGTGCTCTATCTTCCTGGTTTTAGTGAGAACGCGAGCAGCAGCGTTCTGGATCAGCTGCAGCTGTTTGATTGTTTTGTTGGACAGACCTGTGAAGACGCTGTTGCAATAAAGGCTGTTGCCTTTCATCTCTAAAATTCTTGAGAAGATAGTAGCATCGCAACTTCACACTTATTTATCCAACAATAACCTGTATGAACTGTTTCAGTCTGGTTTTCGTCCCCTCCATAGTACAGAAACAGCTCTCATAAAAATCACTAATGACCTCCTTATGGCAGCTGACTCTGGCTTGCTGTCCATTCTTATCTTACTTGATTTGAGTGCAGCGTTTGACACTATTTGTCATGTCACCCTACTTAATAGACTGTCTTCCATTGGTATCACTCAGACTCCTCTAAACTGGTTTAAATCATATCTTTCCTGCCGCACTCAGTTCGTTCGGATCAAAACCTTTTCTTCCCAGCCTTCCTCTGTTACATCAGGAGTTCCCCAGGGCTCTGTTTTAGGGCCCCTTCTTTTTATTATTTATCTTCTTCCCCTGGGTAATATTTTTCGTAAATATAACATTGATTTTCACTGTTATGCGGATGACACCCAGCTTTATGTTTCCAGTAAGCCCGCCTCCAACCTTCCACCATCCTCGCTTACTGATTGCTTGACTGAAATTAAATCCTGGTTCTCCTCTAATCTACTTAAGCTTAATAGTGATAAAACGGAGGTCCTTCTCATTGGTACTAAATCTAATCTGGCCAAAATCAAAAACTTTAGTCTTGAAATTGATAACTGTTCCATTTTCCCCTCCCTTCAGGTAAAGAGTCTGGGTGTTATTCTTGACAGCACCCTTTCTTTCCAGTCTCATATTAACAATATTACCCGCTCAGCTTATTTTCATCTACGCAACATCAACCGTCTTCGCCCCTCCCTTACTTCCCATTCCGCTGCCATTCTTGTTCACTGTCTTGTGACATCACGCCTGGACTATTGCAACTCCCTTCTGTTTGGTCTCACCCAGAAATCTCTTCATAAGCTTCAACTGGTCCAGAACTCAGCTGCCCGTATCATTACTAAAACCCCATCCATGCACCACATCACTCCTACCTTGCAAAGACTTCATTGGCTGCCTACCAAGTTCCGCATAGAATACAAAATTCTTCTGTATACTTTTAAGGCTCTTTACAATCTTTCCCCACTATATCTTTCCAATCTTATTCATATTGCCACTCCCTCTCGTTCCCTCAGATCATCCTCCTCTATCCATTTGTCTGTCCCCTCTGTCCGTCTTACTACCATGGGGAGCAGAGCTTTCAGTCGCTCTGCCCCCCAACTCTGGACCTCCCTACCACCTCATCTTAGAAACATAAATTCATTCCCTAAATTTAAAACCGAACTTAAAACACACCTTTTTAGATCTGCCTTTTCAACATGACACAATTGGTTTGCTTGATTTTTATATAGATTTTTACATAGATTTACATATAGATTTTATATAGATACATTGTTGTGTATTTATTCTACCTACTTTTAATTGCTATATTTTATTGTTTTTGCTATTTTTCGTTCTCTGTACGGTGTCCTTGAGTGCCAGAAAGGCGCCTTTCAAATAAAATGTATTATTATTATTATTATTATTATTATTATTATCAATACTACTGAAGATGAACGCATGGATGAGTTTCTCTAGATCTTGCTGAGACATTAGTCCTTTAATCCTGGAAATGTTCTTCAGGTGATAGAAGGCCGACTTTGTAACTGACTTTATGTGGCTCTGGAGGTTCAGGTCAGAATCCATCACTACTCCCAGGTTTCGGGCCTGATCGCTGGTTTTTAGTTGTAATAACTGAAGCTGTGCATTGACTCTAGATCGTTCCTCTTTAGGTCCAAAAATAATAACTTCAGTTTTGTTTCTGTTCAACTGGAGAAAGTTTTGGCACATCCACACATGTATCTGTTCTAAACATCTGTTCAGTGATTGGATGGGCTCTGAGTCACCTGGTGAGATTGTAATGTAGAGCTGTGTGTCATCTGCATAGTTATGGTATCTAATATTATTTTCTGTTATAACCTGAGCTAGTGGGAGCATATAAATATTGAATAAAAGGGGTCCAAGGATTGTACCTTGGGGTACCCCACATGTGACCTTTGACCTCTTTGATGAGAAGTTTATAATTGAAACAAAGAAATCCCTGTTCTTTATGTAGGATTCAAACCAGTTAAGCACTGGACCGGAGAGTCCGACCCAACTCTCCAGTCGATTCAGTAATATGTCATGGTCAACAGTGTCGAAAGCTGCACTGAAGTCCAACAGAACCAGCACTGTGGTTCTCCCACAGCCCGTATTTATATGGATGTCATTGAACACTTTTACGAGGGCGGTCTCTGTGCTGTGGTGAGCATGAAAACCAGACTGGAAGGAGTCAAAGCGGTTGGTTATAGTTAGGAAGCTATTTAATTGTTTACACACAGCTTTTTCAATAACTTTGCTGATGAATGGGAGGTTGGAGATCGGCCTGTAATTCTCCATTAGTGATTTGTCCAGATTGTTCTTTTTTATAAGTTTTTTGATTACTGCTGTTTTCAAAGCCTGGGGGAAAACGCCTGATGAGAGAGATGAGTTTACTATTTGGATTAGATCAGCAGCAATAACAGGCAGGACTTTCTTAAAGAAATGTGTGGGTAAAACATCCAGACAGCAGGAAACATCCAGACAGCTTAGTTGACTTATAATTTCCTGTAGGTTTTTATAATTAAGTAGTTGGAATTGGGTAATTTTTCCTGTATTTGTTTTGTTTGGGCACAGCATTGGTACTGGCTTTATAGTGGATGTACAGATTAATCCTCTGATTTTTTGAATTTTCTCTGAAAAGAAGCTGGAAAACTTGTTGCAGGCTGCATTAGATTGAAGTCCAGGTGGTAACGTCACAGGAGGGTTTGTGATTCTGTCAACTGTTGCAAATAAAGCTCGAGCATTGTTAATGTTTTTGTTTATGACATCTGCAAAGAAAGCCTCTCTTGCATGTTTTACTGTTAAATGATAGTTACATAGTTTTTCTTTATAGATGTCACAATGAACGTGGAGTTGAGTTTTACGCCATTTTTGTTCTGCCCTACGGCAGAGTTGTCTTACAGATCTAACTGTTTGTGCATTTCTCCATGCAGATTTCTTCCTACCAGACACAACCTTCATTTTAATTGGGGCAATGGAATCAATAATATCTGAAACTTTAGACTGAAAATCATTTACCAACTTATCTACATCATTACAGCTTAAGGGTGAGGAAGAAGAGTAGATTTGATTAAAAGTTTCTGCTGTGTTTTCAGTGAGAGAAC
This sequence comes from Xiphophorus hellerii, assembly GCF_003331165.1. Taxonomy (NCBI): domain Eukaryota; kingdom Metazoa; phylum Chordata; class Actinopteri; order Cyprinodontiformes; family Poeciliidae; genus Xiphophorus; species Xiphophorus hellerii. The sequence continues at coordinate 28,841,518 of NC_045680.1, forward strand.
GTTTTGTGATGGTTGCTGTTTGTCCAAGTGGGTTAAAAGATAAAGAACTTTCAAAGATAACAGCGAAGTGATCCGACAGGGCGACATCAGTTACAGAGACATTGGAAATATTCACACCCTTCCTGATAACCAGGTCCAGTGTGTGTCTTTGAGTGTGTGTTGCTTGTTTGACATGTTGTGTTAGACCAAAAGTCTCTAAAATATTAGCAAGCTTTTTTGCCCCTCTGTCTTGGGGGTTGTGAACATGAATGTTGAAATCACCGACAATTATTAAACAATCATAATCAATGCATATAAGAGATAGAAGCTTATTCAAGTCAGTAAAGAAATTTTCAACAAAAGTTGGAGTTTTGTATAGAGTTACTCTCAAAGTTCGTTTGTGGCCTTTAACCTCAGTTCCAAGATACTCAAAAGAGGTGAAGTGACCCAAAGAGATTTTACTACAATTTATGGTATTCTTAAATATTGAAGCCACTCCTCCTCCTTTTTTGTGTTTTCTGTTCTCACTGAAGAAATTGTACTTAGGAGGCGCAGATTCAATTAGTACGATCAGTTCATTATTGTCATTCAGCCATGTTTCTGTCAGAAACATAGCATCGATATTATGCTCAGTGATGAAATCATTAATTAATAGAGCGTTAGCACAGAGAGATCTTGTATTTAAAAGAGCTAGTTTAAGTGACTTGGAGGCCAAGAGTTCTTCAGTCTGAGGTTCCTTTAGGCAAGGGAACAGTCTGATGTTTGAATTAAAACAGCTGTATTTTATGTTTATGTTTCTTGTAAATTTTCTTGTAGTGATCCGGACAGGTAATGTCCTGTTCTGCAGTGTTGGGGGGCCAGACACATTCTGGAGTAAGACGGGTGTAAAGATAAAGTCTGGACCCCGGCCTCAGGCCTCAGAAATGCAGAGTGATGGATCCTCTGGGAAGTTAGAGTCAGGTGCCTTAAATGAAGTGAGGTCTGCTACGTGAGCGCTAAGGAGAGACGTCCCAAGTAAAACCTCTTAATTCATTCCATCTGCAAATTTAAGAAACTCCGGTCCAGAAGCTCTGTCTTCAGTCGATGTTGTATCAGTTTGTTTTGAAACTGGTTGTTCCTGATAAGCAGAGGGTTTCATCCTAGTCAGAAATCCTTGAGCCTGTTCTTCTGAAGCGATGATCACGTTGCTGTCCTTGATGACACTGAAAGAGTCTCCAGATGAGGTGTTGAGCAGCAACACACTAACCTTGGTGGCTAGCTGAAAATGGAAACCAGCTAATGCAATGTGGGAGGCAGTATCAGCCCTTAGACATCATGACATAGTGGGGGGCATGATCAACAAGGAATAAGAGGCTTTGGACAAACAGCCAAAAAGCCAACATGGAACCTAGTGACTGTTGGGACCTGCTGTTCCTGCACCTCTGCTAGTCTTCCACCAGATGGCGTCCGGAAGCAAGGCCTGCATGCTCTACCCCGACACACCTGCAAGTCATCAACTTCATCAGAGGAGCACAAGAGGAGTCTGCCTGCACTTTGACGTCAGAGTGTTGACCTTTGTGGCATCAACTAGCCTCCTGAGATTCTATGTTTGCTCATGCTCCACGTAATTACCTTTTCTATGTTCTATCGTCTAAAGTTACCAGAATCAGAATTTGGATCTGGTCCCAGATTACTCGCCATCTCATCACCCACTTTCAACCATCTTATTGAACACCTGCCAGTCTACTCCAACCATTGGAAATTCCAAAGCATCCCTGGTCACACATTGCAATAGATTTTGTCACCAGACTTCCCCACTCTCAAAGTATGACCACTATCTTAACTATCATCAGTGACGTGCGGTGAGGGGAGGCAGGTGAGGCAGAGCCTCATTTTTCATTTAGCTTAACCAATTCTGATTATTTTTTCTTCAAAATCGCTGAATTTTCTCAATTTCCCATTCAAATGTTCAGAAGCTGAGCCGGTGTTACGCAGCATGTGTACTCTAACCCAGTCATCAATTTCATCAGAAGAGCATAAGAGGAGTAGGCTGCCTAACCCAACACTCAGAAGAGTGTTGACTTTTCACTCTGTTGGTTCATTTTTAATCCCTACCCTGTGATTCTTGAGAAGTGGGAAAAAATGGGTTTAAATTTTCCCCAAAACAAATTTAATTATTCCTCAAGCTTATGTATTCAAATATGACAAATAATGTTTTGGAAATGTAAAGATGCTAAGGTGCAGGTTCCCAGTTGCAACATTTTTTTGAAAATTACATTTTTAATGGACCTGACCCAGAACTTTGTCAAGACCATCTGACAAAAATAAATATAAAATTATTTTTTAATTACCCTATTAGTGATATTTCTACTCACCTTTACAGACAAATGCTTCTCAAGGAACAAAAGAAATATTATTTAAAACAAAGAACAACATAAAGTTCAGCTCACGGAGTTGACAGTGCATGACGGAGTTGACGCAGAACTGAAGGTGGTGACAAACTAGTGAGTAAAAATAAATACTTGATACATGGGAAGTAATGTCATTTATGTAAAACACATTAAAATGAATTAACTACACATTTAAGTGAGATTTGTCAACACTATCACTGAAAGAGTTAAAAACTCTGATGGAGTTCACATCTGACGGAGTTGACGAAATGCCAAACTACCTCAATTTATATGATGTTATTCTGAAGGAGGCTGTTGTGGAAAAAACTATTTCCAAGCACTGTTCAGGTAAAATCACTCAATCAGGTTTATATATGAATTGTGCACAACTCAGAGAGCTCATAGGACAATCAATAATGAAGCAAGTCTGGATCAAAAGCTCTGCCAGGCAGAGACAACACATGAGTTTTATACCAAGGATAAAGGCTCCAAAACAAGGGGTGAGACAGTCTGGTTCTGATGCAGCGGTAGAAAGCAACTCCCAACCTTCTACATGTAACCCAAATGGTTATAATTTGGTGGGACTATACAGGAACTTAGAATAAACATATAGCAATACAACTAGCAGATGTGACCTTATTGTAATTTTTCACTTCAAGGCCATATTGTAGCTCATCAGGTCCATGCAATCTTTACAGTATACTAAAATTAAGCATTTATTTCAGAAAATTTCATCAAAATTTTGTAAATTGTCAGTTATGGTGTTGACACATCATGGTTGTGAAGAACAACTTAGGAAAAAAACAGAAGAAAAAAACTAAAGAATAACATATATTAACCAGAGCTGCTAGCCCTCTTAGCAAAGGAAGAGAAAGAATGAGGCAATGGGGTCCTCAGAAGTTCTGATGCCCCCCAATAATGCCGGATTTTTTACATTCTTTTTATGTCTGACAGTGTTGGCAAAAATTTGGGATAAATTCAATTGAGTTGGAAAATATATAAAAATTATTTTTAATTAAATTTATTGATACTTTTATAATTATTTATTGAATATTTATACTTAATTGTCATAATATATTATCTTAATATGCCTTTATTTGTTTTAAACTATTATAATGTATTGAGTTCTGCTCCAAGACAAGAAATTTTAAAGACACCATCCACCTACTACAAAGTTTAATATGAAAAATATTCAGCAAACACCAGGAAAACATACATTGTTGTGCTCACATGGCCCAGCTTAGTTTAGTCAGATATTTTTAAAAAATATATTTTGTGTATATTTTATTCAAATTTTGTGCTTTATCCGGAGGACCTGTTTTGTCCCTCTTCTCAAGAATCACAGTTATTTATTCAACCATTTTTTCTGTTTCTCCACCACAAATCTGTGGTGTTTTTAAGCACCTTGACTGACAAATTTTGTCTTTTACTGTTAGTATAGTTTGACAGAATTTTTTAACAGTGACCCAGTTAGAATTTTTGAGCTCGGCTCAAATTTGTCATTTATGCATGTTATGCTTTTAGATAATTGTGCAAACTTTAAATCAGCTACATACTTTGTACTTAGGATATGTCGGGATCAAGGAATGAAAAACATGGTGGTTGCACAACTCATGCCTATGGTTTGTGGGAATGGAGGAAACAGCTTCATATCTGGAAAGTGTTCACAATTAAAAGTTTGTTTTAAAAGATATTAAAAGTTTTAATATTTAATGTAAAATTTTTACAGACTGTGGTGGCAGTCTGTAGGTCTATATTACTTCCATACACTTCTCTCTGTGCAGTCAGTCCAGAAGTATACCCCTGCAATAGACCTTCAGAAAAGTACTCTCAAAATCTGAAAATAAGCATAAAAAGATGATGAAAACATATTTAACAGGTCTCAATTCAGATGCAGAACAAATGGAACTGTAAAATTTTAATTAGCAGAGAGCTGTCTAATCTAAAACCCACTATTATATTATTATTAAAACTATTTTTATTATTAAAAATAAATTTGAGAGATGCCACCACAAGGGGTCACAAGCGAGTGAATCCTTGTGGCAATCACAAATCCAGATAAATGAGGGTTCTGTCAGGAAGGGAATCTGATGTAAAATCTAAGCCAAATCAAATTTCCAAATCACAAACATGGACTCATACTAGATCAGTCAAAGCCCAGGCTAACAACGACCGCCACCAGTGCTGCTGAATTACAGGGTGTCACTGGAAATTGGACTACTGTTGATTGATGGAGAAGAGGCGGAAGGACTGTTTGTAGGCAGAAAGAGAAGAGGAAAGGCAAGAGTACACAACTGAGAGTTTTATTGTTGTAACTATGTCAGGTAAAGCTAGAGCATTGCAAAGAAGGAAGGCACATATACAGTATGTGTTCAGGTAGAAAGGTACAAATGCTAGAAGAAACATTCACACTTTTCTATCACAGTGCAGATGGAAAGAGAAATTGTGTAGGAGTTATCCTGTAGGAAAAGTTTGTTAAAAATGTCTTGGAAGTGAAAAGAATGTTAAATAGGCTGATGAGTCTGAAGACTGAAACTGAAGGTGTGATGATCAATGTTGTTAATGGTTATGCCCCACAGGTAGGATGTGAGTAACCAGAGATGAGGAAGGGTAGGGCAGGTTTGGTATCCAGGATAGAAAAGGAGGACAGATGTGGGCGGACTTTGTAAAAAGGATTTAAAATGGCCGTTATAAATAGTTTCTTCTAGAAGAGACAGGAACATACAGTAGAGTGTCCTATAAGAGTGAAGGAGCACACAGGTGGACTACATTTCATGTAAATGTAATCTGAATTTGGGTAATTCCAACTGACCTAAAACAAGAGAGGCTAGATTAGATTTAACTTCATTAACTTTATTTATTAGATATGCGTCACTGTAGCTCATTGCTTGCCTTTGTCACGAGACAGAGTAGATAGACGACCAGGTACGTCAAAAGGTTCTTCTTTGGGTGCTGTGGTGGCGCAGGGTTTAAGCACAACCCACATATGGAGGCCTTAGTCCTCGACGTGGCTGTCGCAGGTTCAATTCTTGGCCTGGCGACCTTTGCCGCATGTCTTCCCGTTCTCTCATTACCCTCTTTTTTGTCAATTCACTATCAAATAAAGGCCACTAGAGCCAATAAAACCTTTTTTAAAAAAGGTTCTTCCTTAATGAAACAAGAAACAGCACCATTTAGGAGAGTACAACCCAGACTGGCTCGGAGACGACAACGGAACACAATAGAGGATCCCACGAAAATACAGGTGAACTTAAATACACGCAGGGAGATAATTAAAAAAACAAAAACAGCTGCAGCAATTAACACCAAATTTGAAGAAAATTAACAAGAAAACTCAGAGCAAAAACCAGAATCATGACAGCCTTGCATTAATGTTGTCTCCTCTGACAGAATTGTTCTTCTCCATCTGGCTGTCTTTGAGTGTATCTTATCATAGACACAATCTTCAAACTCAGTGCATTTATATTTAAGTGTAATAAAAGAAAAACCTACATTTTGTGAGTGTTGCTTTTGACCTTTAGAAGTGAGAAGTTCCTGTCCTGGAATTCCTCCTGGCCTTGAGGCATGTTTGTCTACCTCTGCACTCTGAGACCCTTCATCTTTTTCTCACATTACAAAGATCATTACTGACTGACGGCCTCCTACACACGACATGCCACCCAAAGAGTTCTTTGACAAACATTTCAGAGGATGGAGGTTTAAAAAGGCACTCTGCCTGCAAGCACTTCACTTTTATTCTATTGCTTACCTAGACTTAAAAAGCAACACCAAATTAACCATTAAAAATGTAAAAGGTTCCATAGTGTACAAAATGCAACTGTTTCTGCAAAAATGATGGCGTAGATTTATTTTAATTCAGTTCTTTTCAGTATTTATCTGAAAAATACTGAAAAGAAAATCAGGTAAATACAGCATTATGGACAGAATAGGATGACTTTTCACTTTGACTTCTTTGAAACAATCTTTTCTTTTCTATAAATGCATATTTCCACATGCTCTGCTGTTCAGCGTTCCAGAAAGGCAACAGAAAAACAGAGGCTTTTGACATTATGGCACACTGATAGCAAAATCTGAGAGACATCACAATTTAGATTAATATTTGTATCTCATGTATCTCATAACCATGTCTTTTCAAAGATTCTCATGAGGAGAATGCATCTACATCTGTTGTCCAAGAGAACATTGAGGTATTTATACTTCTCCGACAATCCTCTTCTTCTCTAATGATGGATATACAATAGTGTTTGACATTTGACCCTGTTTCTCTTGAAATTTACAATCATCTTGATTTTGTTCACATTAAAAATGAGATGATGTACTCAGCCTCTTGTCCATCTCTGATACACCTGACAAATGCAGAGTCATCTGAATATTTCTGGAGAAGACTAGAGTCTGACTTGTGCTTTAAGTCTGAAGTGTAGTATGAAAGAGCTGGTGAGAGTACAGTCCGCTGTGGTGCTTCTATGCTGCCATACAACTGTTTAGTCCTTTAAACTGTGAAAGACCACAGTTTGTGAGTCCTTCAGCCTCACAAACTGTGGTCTGTTTGTGAGGTAGTCATAGATCCAGACGATTGTTGACAAAGCATGGTGGAGCAGCTGCATCCAAGCCATACATCACCAAGTGAAAAGCGTTGGATGCAGTGGTGTAAAGCACGCCGACACTGGATTCTAAAGCTGTGGAGACATGTTCTCTGGAGTGACGAATCACACTTCTCCATCTGGAAATCTGATGGACGAGTCTGGGTTTGGCGGTTGCCATGAGAACAGTACTTGTCTGACTGCAGTGCACCAAGTGTAAAGTATAGTGGAAGGGGGATTATGGTGTAGGGTTGTTTTTCAGGAGCTGGGCTTGGTCCTTTAGTTCAGTGAAAGGAACTCTGAATGCTTCAGCATACCAAGACATTTTGGACATTTCTATACTCCCAATTTTGTGGGAACAGTTTGGATCTGGCCTCTTCCTCTTCCACTATGACTATGCACCAGTGCACAAAGAAATGTCCATAAAGACATGGATAGAGAGTCTGGTGTGGATGAACGTGACTGGCCTGCACAGAGTCCTGACCTCAACCCAATAGAAGACCTTTGGGATGAATTAGAGCAGAGACTGAGAGCCAGGCCTTCTTGTCCAACATCAGTACGTGACCTCACAAATGCACTTTTGGAAAAATGGACAAAAAACTCTCCTAAACTTTGTTGACAGTCATCCCAGAAGAGTTGAAGATGTTCTAGCTGCAAAGTGTGGACCAACGTCATATTGAAAGATATGGGTTATGAATGGGATGTCAGTTAAGCTCATAAGTGAGTCAAGACAGTTGAGTAAATACTTTTGGCAACATAGTAATAGGGTAATATATGGCAATATAGTGTATATACCATATATATATGCAGTAAGACACATTTGCATTCCTGAAGTTGCCTCTCTTTCAAATGCATAAAAATGTAAATGAACCTTTCTGCGATATGTCTTGACCCAGGATTGTTTTTTGCTTTTGACAAAAAAGCTCATTTCACTGAGAGTCACTGTTTGTTGCAGCACGATAATCAAGAAAAATGATCTCAGTTTTGCTCTCTAAGCATTTTGCTGCCTACTTCAGTGTGTCTTTAATTGTGAGTGGGCTCCCAGATGTAAAAAAAAATATGGATGTAGTAAATACACTGAAGTTGACATTTTACAGTTTACAGATTTTAAAATGGTCTAGATGAAAATTATTTTGATTATCAAATACTTAAGAAATTTTACTTTGTAAAACTTTTATTTAACTTGTGAGAATATGAAAGAACAGTAAAAATATTTAGAACCCCCACCAATTTATACAAAGATTTAGACTGGTCTCAGCTAGATTGATTTATTCTGCACTGACTGAAGACAGAACAATGGCAAAATGTATCTGTAGTTAAATAATATGTGGGTAATAATTTATGTGAAATTAAATTATTTTCTGCAGTACTCCTGTGATGTCACTATGAGACTCATTTTAAATAAAAACAGCAGTTGGTTTGGGTAAAATCAATAGACTTTACCCAGCTGAAATGTTAAAACAAAAAAAATATATAGAAGCTTATAAACAGGTTGTAAAACCTTATCCTAAGCATAAGCTTTCACATATTTTCTTTCATATATTTTCATTTCATTTCATTTTAGCATTAATGTCTAATAAAGAAAAAAAAACATTCGCTCTGTTATTTTATCATACAGTCACTATCACATTTGTAAGCGGGATTCTTGTTTTGTTTTTTTAACAGATAAGAATTACTAAGTTGTTTATCAGTAGTAACCTTAAAAAGATGGACTTACCATCCACCATGTCCTGGCGCTGACGTCGTAGCATAACTGCCACTTCACCGGATTCTCAGTCTTATTGCACCTTCGGGATGTAGATGATTTTTCCATGACAGTGAAGAAAAGGAGTCCAAATTCCAAGATATGGTACAGGAGGAAAACTTGATCCACTTATGAATAATGATGATGAAAGATATTCCTTGGAAATGTCTTTATCTCAGGTTCTACTATGTGCAAAGCCCAGATTAGTGTAGATTAAGACACAGCCAGTACAACTACCATGGAAAAACTAATGAAATAAATAAATGCTTCAAAATCTTCTTAGCTGAGATTCTGCAGAAGTCCTGATAAGGCAGGGATTTCCACAAATTCCAGTCCACCAAGTGGTCATGTTCCAATGGTCAGAGCATTTATTTCTTTATATCAGGGTTTCCCTACCTCATTAAGCTTTGGAGCATCTGTTTCTCACAGGATTAAACCAATCCTCTATGCATTATGGAAACCTTTAAAAAGTAAAGAGCAATCAAAAATAAAAGTGCATGGGTCTTTCAAAATGTCTAAATCAACATGAAATCAATCATTCAATCAGATGATCATTGATTATCCCATAAATATATAGACTGCAGCTCACCTCAAAACTTGCCCAATTTTAGTTGCATCTTCATAGAAAATCTCAGAATAGGAACAAGCTTGAAATGTTTTAGTAGCTCTGAAAGTGATAGAGGAACAAAGAGAAATAGCCACTAAGAAAACTCAAGAAAAAGCAGCCAAGCCCTTTTTTCAGGAGTGGGCTGTCCCTTTGGAAAGGACGATTACAGATGAGTGCCTACACCCCCACACACGCACACACAGTATGACATTGTATCTTCACAGGGACTTTGCATTGACCACCATTTTTCATTCATTTCTATAGCCTGACCCTGACACACACACTGCAATAAATTAATCATTTCCAAACAGTTATAGAGGAATAAAACAAACACGTTGAAATGTTTCTTTTACCTCAAGATCTTTGTGACTGTTGACGGTGACTCAGAGATCATGTTAAAATTTTAAAACAATTTTCCTTTATAACATCTTAAAACACACACAGGGGTTTCCCCAGAAAACATGCTAATCCCAGTGTGTTTGTGTTAAGATTTTGTTAAACGTTGATAAGAAATTTGAAAATATGACTAGATTAATATGTGGTATTAGAAGACGCTGTTGACAATACCTAAACACCAACTATAGTGTCTTAAAAAAAGACAAACACAAGAAAAATAAAAATTTTCTTTTTGCGCTTCAGTTTAATTCCAATGAAGTAATCAACAAGTAATCAAACAAGCTACATAATGCTGGCAACATTTAAAAGTAAAATAAACTAAAAGAAATATTACCAAAATTTGACAATGATTAGTAAATATTTGCATACTTAACTAAATATTCTTAGGGTACAACATTCTTGCATTTTCTGAAACAAATATTTCCAAACATTTTATTTCATAATATTAGTCGTTGTGCAGTATTTTTGATTTACTGGTTGTGATTGGTTGTTATTTATCCAAATCAATACAGAATTGTCTGTTGGCAGGCGGTTTCGGTAACGTAATTTTGTTGTAAATAATGTGGTGTTTTTTGGTGCACAAATAGACATGCACACTTTGTACATTTTTAAAATGTGTCTACTTTTTTGCATATTCCTTTGGATTGTAGCATGCTGTTTTTAATAACTGTACTGTATTTTATGTTATAATTTTGACCTTACTCTGCACTGTTATTTTATATTCTCGCTTTTTATATGTTATATTTTTACCTTCATGATTCTACATGCTTTGATTACTTGTCACTTTACTGTTATTACACCAGAATTTCTCACTTTGGGACAATATTGAATATTTCTACTTTATCAAGTTGCAGCACAGACAGAGCCAAGCACATGGCAAAACATGTATTGGGTGAGCATGTGTGAGACAAACATATGGCACACATTATTCTTTGTTCACAAACATATGTGCTCAAGTCAATCTCAATGAGAACCACTAAACATGCAACTAATTCAGCATTTATAGTACAAACACACAACAGGGTTTCTCCTAGAAAACTTGCTGGGGGAATCATGAGACAGTGTGTCAGGCTCATGATTCACTGGATGAAACCCTACATAACCTCTCATGTTTCCAGGTACCAGGTTATCTGTGTAAGATAACAAGGTTCTGACATCTACCAGTTGTTTTCTTCTTGTTGTTGGAAATAAATTTTTGAAAGAGTAAAAAGGAGTAAAAAATAACTCCCCACCTGGATAGGTGGGGAGTTAAGAACAAGTATATATTAATTTCATTGGATAATGAAATTAATATATACTTTAGGGATAGAAAGATAAAATATTGTCAGGCAGCTCAGATGAAGCTGTTTCTATCATTGAAACCAAATGAATTCCATCTCTGTGGTTCTGCCAGTTAGGGCCTTCTTTGATTTGGTTCCATGACCGGATGTGTCTATTTAAAGATCAACTTTGAAAAGGTAAGTTAAACTGGCTTTTGGGATATTCAGAGAATCCTGTCTCCTAATTAAAGACAATGGGACACTCTAGAAGAAAGAATTAGCTTTCTCTAAATTATGATATGATTTGGACAGTAAAGTAAAATATGTCTAGAGACAAATCCAAGTATTGGTCCATTCATGCTGTACTTATCAAGTGTGACAAAAATGCAGGCAAAACTGGAGACAGAAAGTGAAGGATTTTTTAAATTAATGAAAACATAAAGAGTTAAAAAATGCCATGAAGAGATCCAGACATGGAACAGGCATGACTGCAACAAAGAAGCTAAATAATGAATCCAACAATCAACAATGAGAACCAGCAAGTTTATAGACTGAGGCAGGTGTAGAAAATGTCAAAAGAGCAAGATGAGTTAGTAGATTTGTGATTCACATTTAGGAGACTAACAAAGACAGACGGAGCTGAACTAAAGCTCAAAGAAACTACAAACCAATGGGAAAAGATAAACACTGGTCTATGGATACTGTCAGAGATGAGGGTTAGCAAAATGCTCCTGGTCAGAGCTGACCATGCATGGAAGAGTTATGGACAGGACACTTTGGAGCACATCTGGTTCAAAAAGCACATTCAAATCTTTGGCAGACATTTTGCATTTAACAAGCCTACTCCAGATAGCAAAATACAGTATGAGTGAATCAATGTTGGGAAAAAAATTATACTGAAAGTGGTTGGTGACTTACATGTTAAATCAACTTTAGGGTTTCAACTAGAACTGACACTATATCAATTCAACCATCATCTGAATGTGGTTCTACATTCACATTTGTGTTGATTGTATATTGAATCAAAGTTAATGAATCGATATTAAATCGTACATTTTTTGGTCTGATAGGTCTACATCATAACATATCATTAAAAGTTTCTTCACTGGTGTTAAACACATAATTTGGTTGGCAGATGATGGGTATTATGCAGTTCAAAATTATCTTACATTACCATATTTCTAAAAATGTGTGTACACAACTTAAAAATGACAGCATGGCATTAATATAATATTTTATTTAAAAAAACAAAAAACAATCTGTAAACATATTTGACTCCTTTTTGACTGTCTGAATAACAGTCTATTGTCCATGGAAGAACAGCGTCCATGAGGTTAAACCTTGTACTTCACCTCATGGAGACAGGGAAACAGTATGTGTTGGGGTAAGCCAAGTTTGACTCTGGTTTGCGTCACTTTGGTTCCTTGATGCCTTCCTACTGTTCAGGTGTGTAATGAAGCCACTTCTTGACAGTTTCGCTGCAGTCCTTGACAGTTAGCTTTGGGTCAAACTGCTGAACAGGAGCTGAAAAACAGAAAAATAAGAGTGAGGAAGGCGTCGGTTAGAAAGATGATAAACATTTAAAAAGTTTTGAAATGCATTGAAATAATGTATAAATAGTGTACTGGTTATAGGACTGAGAACAAACTCACAAACTATACAGTTCCACTTGTACACTCACAGTTAATTTAATAAGAACACTGTTAGTATGGCCCTTAGCGGCTGGATTAAGTAGGAGTCTTGAGGCACAGAAACGATGCAGATCCACTGGGTGTTTATTCACCAACATTTAACACACCGACAACAATGCTTACAATCTCTCAGCAGCAACCACCATGCAATGTGGTCAACATGCAGCTTTTTATAGTCCCTGGCTGCTCCAATTGACCAACCCACCAAGAAGCAGGGTAAAACAAAATACATACACACAAACAAACTTGACAAAAACAACCAAATCTTCAGAATAATATATGTTAGCAAATACAGTTCATTTTTAAGCAGACATTTCATTTCTAAAAAAACATTTCTATAAATATAAATCCAACATTAAACTTCTAAAGTGCATAGTTCTATTGCTCCCCCTCTTCCATCTGCATTGGTCTCTTCCAGAAACTTTAAAAGGTGCTCAGGCCCCCGGTGGAAGCGGCCCCACTAAGTCCACATGCACATGTTCAAACTTCCGCTGCGGAACAGGAAAATGCTCCAGTCGAGCCTTAGTGTGCCGTAGCACCTTGGCAGGCTGGCAAGCCAAACAGTAAGCCGCCCATGTCCGTACATGGGTTAGGGTTAGTAAAAACTCCGTAAAAACTCATAAAGACCAAAAGGCATGATAACTGCGGTTTTGGATACATCCAAGGGATGCACTGGAACCTGATGGTAACCTCGCACCCAGGGGCGCCATATAGGGGGGAAAAGTTAGGACAATTCTAAGGGCCCCTGACCAACTGGGGGCCCTCCACAATTTATTTATTTATTTTTTTGTTCACAGAAATAAAATTTAAAAAATGGGGCCCTGTCAATTACAAAAAATCATATTATGTTTTCTAAAATTGTTTTTAGCAACAATTTTACCCCTCCCAGACCAAAAAGCACACATTTGCCCTGAACACCCCCTGGATCTGCATGAAATGGTTCGTTCCTGCTTGGAGCGCTTGACGGTGACGGTGTTCAGCAGCAGTCAGTAGAAGACAAGAACTACTGTGGCGGTTATGTCACCATCAAATGGGGACCTGGCCTGCATAAACAGGACTAACATTAAGTCCATTTCCTCTTAATATTTGTCAATATCAAGTCATTATTAATACCATAATCACTTTCTTCTTATAAGTACATGGAATAGATAAAAACTAGATAGAAACTGCAAGGCATATCAGGAAGCACATCAAAATTAAAGATGCAAAACAAGTGATTTAAAATTACATTGATTACCAGTTTTTTCCCCAACCTGGTCCTAAAGTCAAACTGCTCTGCATGTTTTACATGTTCTTCTGCTTCAACATACCTCATTCAGATGTTTGCAATTCAGCAAAACCCTGTTTAATCAGCCATCAATTGAAATCATGTGTGCTGAAGCAGGGGAATGTCTAAAACTCCTTACCAGTTGGTGGCGGTAATGCTCACCTAAACAACCGCCAATAAATTTCAAGAAGAAGAAGGGGAACGCCTAAAACCTGCAGGGTAGTGTGCCTTGAGCATTGTTGGCATTTCAATCATTAGAATTCAACCACAAAACAACATTGATTTAATGACATCTATTTAACATGGGTTAGTTGGCTAGAATTGGATGATTATTTGATGTAATGTAATGAAATGGCAGTACTAGCTATTGTTGCGGCTTCATTTTAGAAACATAGCTGAGCAAGTTAACATTGCATGTTCTCCCAGAGCATGCATGGGTTCTGTCTGGATACTCTGGCTTCCTCCCATATTTCAAAAATGTGCATGTTAGTTTCATCTGTCTCTCTAACTTGCATGGCTGGTTAACTGATTACTCTAAATCGACCTTCGGTATCAGTGTGTAAATGGTTGTTTGCCCTATTTATCTCTTTCTGGCAACCTGTCCACAGTGCCCTTCACATCTGACTCGGTGACAATTGGAGATAGGCACCAGCTCACCCACCTGACCCTACACCTGTGGGATTGATGATGAATGAAAGGATTGATAACAATTGAAGAGTCTGGTGTTTTTAGTGGTTTGCAGTAGTATCCTGGTAGTAAAGTAACTATAGCTGCCAATGTCCTGGCAATATATTTCTGACTGCTGCCAGTAAGTCACCATTTAATTACAGGGAGTTGGATAACAGTCTTATAGCTGACTGCTTGTGGTCTAAGGATCAGAACAGCCACAGCCCAATGCAGCTAAGGTCAGGATTCCTCCTTAAATGTCACACTACTGTTTAAGGATTCCCTAAAGCAGCCAATATTTTTCATGGTGACATTGCTCTTCATTGTTATTTTCAGTACTGCTCTCATGGTGCATGCTGGTCTGGGACAGGAGTGAAACTTATTGTGGGTTCAGAAATTTGAAACAGCATGCCACCCACTGAACACACACATACAAATGTTATAATTAGTGGTCCAATGTATCAACTATAAGCTCCCACCCACTCACCTAATTAGACAATTAACCTCTAAAACGAGTAAACATTCTGCCAATCAGGACCAAACATGGCAGTGTTTGTTCAGAACATACACAGGATATAAAGAGGGAAAATTAAAGGTCAAAAATAATCTTCTGTTTGCATGTGTGTGTGCATGTGTGTCTAGAAATACACACACCACAAACTTCTTAAACTTCTTTCAGTCAAACATGGTGTATTTCTCAATTTAGTCTATAGATGCCAAGTCAGCTAACCTAATAAACTCTTGTCCCAAATGTGTCTGTTTATGAACAAGTGCATATATTTTTAGCAAAAATAATCTCTTCATTGAGTTCCAGTCAGTCTGTAAACCACATCACAGCACTGAGATGGCATCAGTAAATGTTTTGACTAATTTACAACTGAACACCAACAATCTAGAACTTATGTCTTGGTAAAAAAAAAAAAAAAAGATACTCAGTTAGTGCTCCGATGCTATGCAGGAGATGTGTTACCTCTGTGTCCACAGAGAAAAATCATGACAGTTTTGTCCAATCACTCACAAGAATCTGGATGATGTCATACATCACTTGAATTCAACCACTTACTACCTTGACAGCCTGCCAAATATTTATTTTTTTAAGTCTTACACATAGAATGGCATTAGAACCTTTAGACATTGTAAATATGTCAATGCTTTTAGGTATCTTTCATCAGTGACTAAAAATAACAGTGATTAAGCTACTTTAATAGAAGAATACTCTAGACAAGTCACTCATGAACAGCCTGTATGAAACCTACTCTTAGTAAAATTATAGAAAAAGTTGTTTTTCATCACAACACAGAGACAGCTCTAATAAAGGTCCTTTACAACATCCGCTTTAGAATGAACTTTTCATTTCGGTCTTTCTCAATCCTAGTGCTATATTTGACATAGTCGACCATAATAGACTGGTTGAAAAACCCAAATGAAAACACCAGAAAAACCCTGTACAGAAATTTCCAACCACCTTTCAAAAACGAAGATGGTTTGCACTACCTTGGTTCTAATAAGGGTTGATAACCCTACTGCTAAAGTTCCTTCCTGCAAGTGAAACTCTTGGCAATATTCTTTCAACAGTTTCATCAACAATGCTGATTGAGTGACCAGAGAAAAAACTGGTTATACCACTCCAGTCAGAAAAAAAATCTCTCACTGCTGGTAAATAAAAAGTGGCTTGCCGCATAATAAAATTAGTCATTGACAATAGCACATAATGGGCATATTAAAAAATGCTCACCGGTCTTTGCTGTACTCAAGCTTGAGGACCTCTCATCATATTTGTGCCATTATATACCTGATCAATGAGTTTCTGAGTCATTGTCAGGAAAAAGGCTGTTCAGACATTACAAAAGCATGGCTATTAAATCATGTTGGACTCCCAAGGAAAAGCTGTTTCTGTGTTGTAACATCTGTGGTCTTATCAGCTTGGTTTTTCCTAATTAACACCAGCGTGCACTGCAACGACTAGTTCTGTGTGAATCTTGACCCTTAAAAACTGTGAAAGTGGGCATGGCGGTGACATAAGGGTAAAGCGCACGACCCATATACAGGTTCCAGTCCAATCAGGTTCCTGATTACCTTTGCGATATGTTATGGACTTTGTTTTTTGCAAGGTCCATAAAGTCTGGTGTGGATGAACTTGAGTGGCCTCCACAGAGTCCTGACCTCAATCCAATAGAACACTTCTGGGATGAATTAGAGCGGAGATTGAAAGTCAGGCCTTCTCGTCCAACATCAGTACTTGGACCTCACAAATGCACTTCTGGAAGAATGGTCAAATATTCCCATAAATGCTCCTAAACCTTGTGGACAGCCTTTCCAGAAGAGTTGAAGCTCTTCTAGCTGCAAACCAACGTCATGTTGAACCCTTTGGATTAGGAATGGGATGTCAGCTACTCAATTAGCTACTCATAAAGTCAATACCCTGTTTTTTTGTTATTTATTTATTGCTCTTTATATTGTACATTCATTGGAAATGAGTAACTTGAAATCAGAGGACAGGATTTAGGGAACTAACCAGATTTGCAGGTGTTACACTAGGAACATATGTAGAGACCATTTGTTTGCATCTTTAACATTTTGCGTCATTCTGAAACTGATAAAGCCTAATTAATAGTTTTTCTGTCTGCAAATAAACTGTTGACTCTTAGGGCCATTTTCGGTGTTTCTATGACTACTCATTGATTTTCATCTCAATTGACTGTTTGGACCATTTGAAAGTATTTTTCTTCGATTACTAATTAAATGTAGTACTTAAACGTTTCGTTTTCTAAAATGAGAACAATTTTAGAGTTTAGGGGATGAATTTTCTCCTCCATTTTCGTTAGTGTTTCATTCCAACCCGGGACCTGCGCGTAAGTTTGGGTAACTTTTATTGTGAAGGATCCGGGGCGGAAGAGAAGTTTGTGTTGTCGTTTTAGGCAGGCGATTACAGGGTGTGGGTATTACGCAGAGGAGAGGCACATTTCATTTGTCTGCATTTTAGAGGAAGATGTCCCGTTTCAAAAGGGAGGGTAATGTGGACAGTCTGGCGGGCTTTCGAACCCCAAAACCGGAGGCAGCTGTTCCCTACGGGCTGCTAAAGGCAGCCAGGAAAAGCGGCCAGCTCAATCTGTCCGGCCGAGGCTTGACTGAAGGTAAGCACACATGCCTTGTTGTCTATTTTTATTTATGTAGGAGAAAGGAACAACAACGTCAAATGAAGAGCGATTATCCTTCGCGGCGACGTCTCTGAGACTGTAGGTGTCGCTGTTTTCTGACCGTGTGGCACATACAATGTATATATTTCACACCCGAATGTATACTTTTATTGTGAAGAGGAGAAGGTGAAGTGAGAAGACTCCAACGGTTTTACTTCATTTTATTTTTGGTTTGGATTGGAAGACATTGAGAATAAAGCAAGACTCAAATTATATTTTCGTCTTTTTCTGCTGACTTCCACAACCGCTCTAATGTTTTCTTGCCAACTTTACGTGTTTTGGGCGCAGAGGGTCGTGGTGGCAAGAAGACCAGCTGTATAGAGGAATTACCATATACACCATGCATAACTCAGAGCTGTACATGATGACTTCATAAACTGTATGCCAAGTAGTAGTAATCAGTGGCCATAGAATTAGGCACCGTGATTGCAAACTCATTTACTGTGATTATCATTACACCTAATTATGTATATTTGACATGATTTTAAATGTACACAGCTAGAACAGAAATATCTGATCTAGCTGTTCAGATGCAAGTAGATATTTCACAACGTCCATTCAAACCTGCTCCTGAATCCATCTTTTGATTTGTTTCTAGTTTTAATGTCTAATTAGTAAATTATTGAGCAAGCAATGCTCCCTCCTGAAGGGCTCATTCCTAACCTGAGTTAGTGAATAATCTGTCTGAAAGATGGTTGGTACTCCTCTTCTTCATGCAGTACTTCAAGGAATGTGAAATTTTGAATAATTAGTTGACTCATTCATATGAACAAAATCCTCTTGCTGCAGCCAGATTTCTGTGAGACAAAATAAATGAATCTGATTATCACGAATAAAGTAATTAATAAAGTCTTTGAAGAGTGAAATCTGATGGTCAGTAAACCACATTTAATTGTTTTATGACAATGCTAGTGACTGTCCACTATTGCTATGCTGCCAGTCAGTGACTCTATGCAATCTGCAGGGTTTCTTTACATAGAAAGAAAACTTTTTACCAGTTTGAACCTGAACAGATCAAGTCAGGTTCCAAAGCTTAACATTTATTTGTTTTATTATTATCCACATAATTTGTGGTCATTTTGTTGCTTTAAGTATAAGTATAGGTATATCTCTTCTTATCTGTGACAGATAAGGTGCCTCTTTTTCCTCTTCTGTGGTCTATTGTTGTCTATCAATGAGGAAGTCTAACATGCTTTGGTTCATGTGTTACAGGTAACTTTAAATGATTTCAAAGGCATATTAGACATAAAGTTCTATATGGAACCCTGGATTGAAATACAAGTCCCGCAAGACCCAATAAGTGTCCTTCTGAACCTACATACTTTAATGCTGTTCCTGAATTTCCCCACTGTGGGACAATAAAGGACTCATCCAATCTATGTTTCTATTCTTCCCATCCACAAATCACTAAACTACACAGATGAGGCTCAACAGTCTACCTAAGCCCTCATCCTATCTTCTTTAACATTGATTAAACTAGTCAGCATGTACTACTGTGGTGTTCTAAGTGAATTATGTTTGTATCTTCAGCGATTTGAGTCATCATGTGTCCCAGTTCCTCAGAATGTGTATCGACTTAACGTTGATGAACCAGCGGAAGCCCAGGAGAACGTATCGTTTGGAGGATCAGATTGCTGGTGGGAACAGACCAACCTCACCAAACTTCTGCTGTCGTCCAATCAACTAACACAGATGTCTGAAGACATCAAACTCTTACCTGCACTAACTATACTGGATGTAAGTACAATCAACTCCAACACCAACTGCAGAGATTAAAAGACGTTCATTTTGTGAAAGATTGGGGCATAAGATCCAGCAAGCCAAAACAATTCAGTTGATGCAAGTTATCAAGTTATGAAAAAAATGTACCCAGTAGAAAGAAGTTGAAAGAAGAAGTTGTCTCTACTTTTCTCAGCTAAACAAAATCAGGGTTTCCCCCTGGCGGGCTTTACCTGTCCTGCCACCTGTCTGAGCGTTGCTTGTTTTCATTTTAAATAGTTTTTTTAATATACTAGTGACTCCAGACTGCATGCCTCTTTGCTGCGGTCCGATCCACTGTGCACCGGTGGAGCGGAGTCCTTCTTGAAATACAGGTTTATAGTTGATGCATTGAGGAGGGCGAGAAGCTGCAGGTGAGCACCAACCACAGACGCCCGTCAGTGCATTGCTGTTGCAGCAGCATCTCTGAAGCTCAGTGCCAACTCTCACTCAAACTGGACTATTTGCTGAGAAGCTTCACCTATACCAGCATTTATATGAACCCCCTGTGAGAAATCACATTTCTGTGGAGAATTTTGGATCAAGGTAAAAGTTTAAAAACCCAACTTGTATTAATGGATGGATGTTGCCTTGAAATGGCTTTTCTTTGAACTTTCCATCATTTTGTAACAATATTCTCTCATCAAAAACATTCCTGGAGAGTTGCTTTAATTCTTTCATGCATGTTTGAGGAATCCTTGAATCTCCCATGACAACCATTCTGGAGTCTCCCCCATCTCTTACTGGACTGTCAATTTGACACTTTATATCAGTACAATCTTTGTCTGGTGTATTTTATTGGGATAAATTGATTTTCTTTAGGTTCAACCAAGCTTTTATTCACCAAATTGTTCTTGCAGCTTCATGACAACCAGCTGAGCAGTTTACCCAGCGCTCTTGGAGAGCTGCAGGAGCTTCTGCAGCTGCGACTAAGGTACAGTTTGTCAGTTTCATGGTGAGTTTTCTGTGGAGACATCACAGTCACCAGTCTATCTTCTTTTTCACAATTAGACCTTTTGAGAAGCACAAAGAGGAACAGGACATTGTCTCTGAATAATGTGTGTGTTTTCATGCGTTCGGACAAAATAAAGGAAAAGAATCACAGAAACTTGATGTGTCCTCTCTGCATGAGAGAACACAGCAGGTGAATAGATGAAGCACTTCTTTTCACTGAGCCTGAAGCTGACTGCCATGATCACCGCTTTATTGTTGAGATTCATCTCTGAGTAAAACTATCGTCTGAGTGGTTTCAAATCAAAATTAACTGTTTGTGTTTTTGTTACAGCCATAATAAGCTGTCATCGCTGCCAACAGAGGTGTGTTCCCTGAACAACCTTCGTTCCCTCACACTACAGCAGAATCTCCTGGAAACTGTGCCAGAGGAAATAGGAGAGCTGGGGAACCTGACAGAGCTGGTAACTCACCACACACTCACGTCTGTCTTTGATATGAAAGAGGATCTTGTGATGGAGCTGTTTGTTCTGCTGTCAACAGACCAGACTAGCTCAGCCTCTTCATTTGTTAGGGCAGCTCATCCACATTCTGGTTCAGATCAGAGGGAGCAATGGAAATGAGGGAAGTCTGTTCTACCTAGTAGAGATGTATGGGCCTGTGTGAGACACAGGCATGACTGGACCCAGTTGGTCTGGTCCTCTGCAGTTCAGTGGAAAAGTGACAGAACCAAATGAAGGGGTGACTGTCCTTCATGACCTTCAGTGCATCACCTCATGGGTTGGTTGCTACTGACATCTTAACAAGCTTTCCTCATCAGTCCTAAAGGAAAGTTGTGACAGTTTCACTAATCATGGCTCCTTGATCAAAGTAAATGATGTAAATGGAAAAGAAAACAGAGTGATGAAATGTAGATTGTTTGGAAATACCCTCAGTATCTTTCCCACATTGATGGACAGCAACAATTTATTTTCCAATATTAGAACCTTGAACAAAATGAGGTTATTAGAAGGTGTATTTAATACTTTCTAAGAGTGTATAAACATCATTTCCTGTAAGCTGCAGGTCAGTGCCAAGGAGTCATGGTATCTACTGAGGCGCTGCTCTCCCAGGTCCCTGATTCAAGCAGCTCTGTGATTGACTGTGAAGGCAGCCAATCACAAACATAACATATTGAGTTATGTTTGAGAACCCAGTCTGTATCAGTCACTTCCTAACACACACAGAGGTGTGTAAACCATGTGTGAAGTGCTTTCTGAATACCTTATGATCCTGGCCCGTGCTGAGCTCAACTGAACGCAGTTGGCTGGTTGTTGTTGCTGGTTTTGGGTCGGGATGAACCAGCAACCATGCTTTACCTTCAACTCACAGAGATGGACAACATGGATCAAAGATTCAGTCCGATATTTGATCGTGATCAGGTGAGCATATAGGTGACCATAGAGCGTATTGTCATAAACTAAATCCCTGAAAGCAGCTAGAAGCTGTAGGAATGAGCTCCCTCTGTTGGCTGAAATGGGGATCTGACATTCCACTCAGACTGAAACAAACCACTTCTTCACAGCATTTGTTCTTCAAACAAAACTACTTGTTAACCAGGTTGCTTCACAATGGCAGCTACAGTTCACAGAATTGATACACTCTTCAGTGTGTGCTCTGCTGTGTTTTGTCATTTACTGATGCCTGTGTTCTTCTTTTTGTTATTGTTTGAAGGATCTGTCCAACAACCTTCTGAAGCGTCTGCCCTCCAGTGTTGGCCGTCTCTCAGCTCTGCAGAAAGTATCCCTTTGTCACAACAAGCTGAGCAGTCTGCCTGACAGCCTGGGCCAGCTGGCAAGTAAGAGCAGCTCTGAGGCCACAAGCAGGCTACACGCTTAGCCTGCATTGTTCACGCTGATGTTGTCATAGAATAATTTGTGATTTTTAAACATGAACACTTGTTTGATGAAAATTCACATAAGTAATCACATATTGACTTTTATTGGTTGTCATGTTCAGTTATTTTTTTCAAAAATCTGTTCAAATGAAGTTTATTTAATCATGGACAGCACAGTAAGCAGTAGGCATGATAAAAACAAACAAGTGTGGTTTGGTGTGAAACCACACTTTAGCCATAGTCTAATTAGTAAACCCAGTCATTTCTTTTTCACGTGCTTTAAACAAAACACACAGAGAATTGAGATGGTATATTTAAGTTGGTTGTGTGAAAATAAAAAAAGATACGCTGCTTTGCTAATTCCATGTATTCTATCAAAATGTATCCAAGAAAATTCTGAAATGTATTGTATGTATTTACTAATTTTGCTTACTCTGTTATAAAATATGAAAACCTTTTTTTGCTTTGTTAAATATAAGTAGCTGTCAGGTATCATGTAGATGTTTGAAGCATTTTGTGTTCTGACTCGGCCCCTGCAGACGTGAAGCTCCTGGACTGCAGCCACAATGAGCTGACTGATGTTCCCGTCAGCCTGGCCGGGATGCTGGCTCTGGAGCAGCTCTACCTGCGACACAACAAGCTACGCCGACTGCCGCAGCTGCCTGCACCCTCTCTCAGGGTAACCATGGCAATCAGTCCGCAACTATGGTTTCTAGGATGACCCGTGACCCAGTCTAGCTGTGTATTGGCAAAGTTTGCAATAAACTATTCTGTGTGTGTGTGTTTGTAGGAAGTGTTTGCTGGGAACAACCGGTTGGAGCTGCTGGAGGCCGAGCAGCTGTCCTGTCTCTCTGCTGTGACTCTTCTAGAACTGAGAGACAACAAGATCAGAAATCTTCCTGAAGAACTCACGCTGCTGCTCACTCTGACCCGGCTGGACCTCACTAACAACGACATCAGCATGTAGGCGTTTACACACACACACACCCTCCACTCTGAGCATGCAGGCCGCTGTGTTTTCCATCTGCATTGGAACTGTGGTGTGTTTAGCAGTCTTCCCGCCTCTCTGAGCCTGCTGCCCAACCTGAAGGTGTTGCTTCTGGAGGGAAACCCTCTCCGTGGAATCAGGAGGGAACTTCTGACTGTAGGTTACACCTCAAAAACACACATACTGTTTCTATTGGGTCTGTGCAGGAACTCAAAGCTGACATCACAGCATTCCAAAAGCGTGGAACTCATTCATGTTCAGCTGACTGTGTTGAGTTCTCACTGACCCCGTCTGGATGTCTGAAGATGCTCATGTTTAGGTTTTGTGTGTGGAGTCAGGTGCTGTGTCCTGAGATGTTTTATTTTCAGTCCTTTACAGAATGTTTTTTACTTCAGTGCTGAGAGCAGCACAGCATATTGAATTCTAATTATCATTACAATAACGGTGCGTCCCAATCACAAAGCTCTGCTTTAATTCAGTATCTTGTTGTGCAGGAAGATGTTTACATTCTGCATATGGATATTATGTTTGACCAATCAGATGTATTCCAACAACCCATGATGCTCACACCTCAGCCGGATTTTAGTTTCTGAGATGCTAACTTTACATTTATCAGGTTTTACTTTTCAATACGACTCCAGCTGTGGTCGGAGTCGTTCCAGACGGCGGTTGCCTCCACTCAGTGCTCAGCAGAACCACGCTGCTAGCTACAGGAAGTCCAGACCTGTCGTCTCCACTGGGACAGGAAGAGAGACCTGGATGTCGCCATAGTCACACATTATTAATGTTATTGTAGTTTGAAGAAAAAAATTCACTATTTTTTTCCGCCCATATAACACAGCCATTCACTGTAATAATACAGATTCGAAAATTACCAGTTCAGATGTGGCACTTTGCCTTTGGCTTTGGCGGCTGGACGTTTTCGTTCAGTCCCCGAGGAAGACCGAAGATGTTTATTGTGTGATTTGGGGGAAATTGAGAGTGAAGTGCATTTTTTGTTTTATTGTCCCTTGTACCTGACCTTGAATTTCTCAAGGTCAATAAATAATTATTTATTTACTAAAATACTTGATGTTTATCCAGATTTCTTTTATGTAACGGATGAGGACAAAATGCGTTATTTAAGTATTTTTTGTTTCAGTTAGCACAGTTTATTTTGGCACCTTAGAAAGAGGATGCTTTTTGTTTAAAGAATATTCATGTCTGTCTGCTTGTTTGTATATGTTTTATTGTGTCTTGTAAGCCCATGTGTTCTGGGCACCTGTAAGGGTGAATGACACATAAAGTAAAGACTACTACTACTATTAGAATATTCAGTGTATACTGTCTAACACCTTCAATACCTCACACCCATTACTTATCATTGTTTCTAATAAGCATGTTCTACATTAACTCAATACTAACCTAAAGTGTCATTTCGCCACAGAAAGGAACTGGTGACCTTCTGAAATATCTAAGAGGAAGAATTAAAGGTGACATTTTTGTTTTTAACTGCAGAAATATTTAAAACTAAAGACTCATTTCATCCTGCTGCAATGAGCTTCAAATGTCCAATCAGTTCTACAAATAGCTGTTAGTCCAGACACGCATGGAGGCGAGAGGGTCCTGACAATCACTTCAGTAAAGAACAGCTGTGTTCAGTAAAAACAGAGAATATGTAAGTTCAGTTCTTTAGAGTCTCTGATAACAGGAGCAGGAACCTGTTTAATATGGCCCACTCAAACTCCTGTTAGAAATAAAACTACTATAATAATTATCTGGTTGTTTGTCATCTGTGAACTATTTGATTTAGTAAATCATGCATGTAAATGATTTTTGTTCTTTTATGGAATATTTCCAAATTTCTTCCAGTCACTTGTTGTTTTGTCCATCAATGTGCAGAGGAGGCTGAGGGAGCGGCTGAGCCCACTGCCATGACGTTACCGTCTGAAGGTCTGGTCAACACGCACAACATCAAAACTCTGAAGACGTTGGAGTATAGGTGAGTCTATTTTCACTCACTGACAATGAAAGCTGGTCTTGTCCTATTGGTGTGTTTCCTAGTTACTGTTGCTAAGGCAGTCCAGGCCAAAGGTCTGATCAGAGCTGCAGGAGGTTCTGTTCAGGTATGTGCTTGAATTCTGCTGCAGCTGACTGGAACTGGTCCAACATGTTGTCACTCTGACCTGAACTCTTCAGCTCTTTGCTCTCCTTTGCTTTTATTTTTCTTGTATAACATTTGCTGCCTGTTGACCAGAACTCTTTTGAAAATAGCTTTTTAATCTCAATGGATTTTCCTGGTATATAAAGGTAAACATCTTTCCTTCTTCATGGAACGTATAGCAGAGAACAGAGTTGGAGGGTTTTCTGGAACAGTTCATAGCAAACAGTGAGAAATAAGGGAAGTAGCTCTACTACAAAACAGGGCAAAAAGTATTATTAAATGTAAAAATTTAGACCAGATTCTGCCCAGTCTGGTCTGAACTTCTGGAGGACTAAAATAATGAATGAGTTAACACCAAGGTAAAATGACTTAAAGGAAAACTGATGCATGTCTAATGTGTTTAATCTTGTTTTTGTTCTAATTTTCTAGTGGACCACAGTTTTACTGCAGAATTTATTAATGTTTGTGTTTTACCCAAGTGTGTGTTACTGTGTGTGTTCAGTAACAAGCAGGCAGCCAGTGTTCCAGACGAGGTGTTTGATGCTGCAGCGCATCAGGCCGTCACCTCTATTAACTTCAGCAGGAACCAGCTGACAGCTTTCCCACCCCGGTGCGTATCACTGCACCAGAGAGGATTGTGGGTAAACTGCCTGATGTAATAAACCCCACCCCTTCCTGCTGTGTGCAGACTGCTGGAGCTCCGCTCCTCGCTGTCAGACATCAACCTGGGCTTTAACAGGCTGAGCTGCTGTTCTGCTGACATCTGCTCCCTCCAGCAGCTCACACACATTGACCTCAGGTACGCTCACATCGTAGTTCTGTTCAGCTACCAGGAAATGAAACGACAATAGTGACACAGTCCACTCAGATTCAGGTCTGCACATTCATGAATTTATTTTGTCCTTAATTTTTGATTCCTATTGGTTTATGTCTTTATGACACATTTAGAGCTGTGGTTCCTTCCCACTTTTCTAAAACATTTTGGAGTAATTCATTTTGATATTTATTATTGAATCTATTCAAAGTGTTCTCAGAACTCATATTCTACCTGAATATAAATACAAATAAACCAGAGTGGCGCTCTTAGCGTTCCTTTTATTTCTTTCCTGAGAACGGTTGTAAACGGCCAATTTTAAGGCATTAAACTGTGAAGTCTCATGTCCTGTATGTTTGATATAAATACAGCATTTTCATAACAACTGAAGGTAACAGTTGATTATGTTATAAAATGGCACTATGTGCCTGGGAAATGCATAATCCTTGCCCTTTAAGGTGACTTGTCAGGTTGGCACCCTTTAGCAGCAGATAGTGAGGAAGCTACCTAATGCAAGTGTGATGACTGTGACCATGGCGATGAGTTGGAAGAGCAGGGAGCAATTTGATTAGCTCCAAAGCCACTGTAGTTTCCTGTTGGTACTGAGGTCAGCCTCACATCTGGAGATTCTGAACAGGCAGCAGAACAATAAAATAACTCTTTGAATTTTACAGTGAAGCTCATGTATAATGAAGTGATGTATTGTGTCCATACCAGAAACAGTCTGTGCCTTCCTTGTTTCAGGAACAACCAGCTGACTGATTTACCCTCTGAAATGAAGAACCTTTCCAAACTACGATGCATTGTGCTAAACTACAACAGGTAGCGTCACCCAGATCTTTTTTTTTATTTTTTTATTTTAAAGCCATTTAGCAGCAGCAGACTGCCGCCATACTCTGTTCATGCAGTGCAGAAACGTGTGTGTGTGCGTGCGTGTGTGTGTGTGTGTGTATGACATCAGGGCCACCAGTTGAATGAGTGTAGTCCCCATTTTAAAACTCAAGTGCACCTGACTGTCGGCTCTTCGGTTAGCTACCGGTACCGGCCCCGTTTCTCCCATCTGAACCGATTTTCAGAAGTCGACAGAAGACCTGGTCACTGATTAGTCAGGGATTTGAGTCATGAGACACTTGTATGGTGTTTCATAGGGTGCTTGGACAAAATAAAAAGTGGAAGCAGAACTCGACCCAGAAACCTGACAATGACCCAAACATACCAGAATCACCAAAGACTTATTGAGGATTATCAAAGAGCTTGGGCCTAGTCAAAGCCCTGGTCTTGATCTCATTGGCATGCTGTGGTGTGAACACAGAGGAAAATCCTCTATCAGCTCCCACCTGTATGGCCAAACTGAGCTGGTAGCTCTAGGAAGAAGTATGTCTAGAAATGTTCATCTATGTTTAACATAGACAAACACTTCTACTAAATCACTTTTGTTTCCAGAGATAAATAACAAGTAAACATGAGCTTTTCTTTTGAAGCAACTATACATCTATTGGGGGTTTCTAACTGTGTAATGGACTTGATAGAATTATTACTAAAATAATTTAACAAAGACCTACATCTAATGAACGTAAAAAACAAGATGGGGGATATTAATTTGTTGTCATGCAGGTTCAACTCCTTCCCTGAAGCTTTGTATCAGATTGTATCCTTGGAGACGGTGATGCTGGGGAACAACCAGGTGGGTGGGGTAGATCCCAGCCGTCTGATGCAGCTGCTCAGTCTGTCCACCCTGGATCTGTCCAACAATGACCTGCTCAGCGTCCCTCCTGAACTGGGCCTGTGTACCAGCCTCAGGTAAGAAGCATTATTGGGAAACTTTTTACATGTTTTGCTATTGAATTATTATTTTTAGCTAAAATAATAAATAAACGTAAAATGTTACTCTTTGTCAACTCGAACTTTGTTTGAACCTCAGATGCCTGAGTCTGGAAGGGAATCCTTTCCGCACACCCAGAGCAGCCATTGTTGCCAAGGGAACGGATGCAGTGTTGGAGTACCTGCGCAGCCGCATCCCTACATGAGGCATGAACTCACCTGATGGTTCAGCAAAAAGGATCAAATCTTTTTTTCTTTCAAAATTTATCACATTTTTAAAAGATATTTGTTGCCTTTGTTTGGTGCTAAAATCCAGAGTTGTTTTTGTAAAAGTGGAATGTCCAAAACCTTCTAAGAAGTTATTTCAGGACATAAAGAGCTCTCTCTCTTTTCAGCTGTTTTGTGGTGTTCTTATGTGAACTCTTTAATTATCATAGTCAGAACTTTATGGGTAGAAAATATTGCTATCTTTTGAATGAATTAACCTTTCTTATTTGACATGTCATGTCTTGAGAGCTCTGGTAAAAATGGCATACAAAACTAAAGACCTACCTAATAAACACACAGCAAGTATATACATATTTATCCATTGAATTGAAAATTAATAATGCCCTCAGCTGATTAATGATTGATGATGGAGTAATACTAAATATTACTATAAACCTCAGAGGAGAACGTTGTTCACATTGTCTCGAGTCTGTGAATGATGGCATAGAGGCCTTCCAACCTCCAACACTGGAGTTCATTGTGAAATTGTCAAAATACCATGGGCAATGTAAAAAACAGGAAAATGCCAAGGACGATTTTTTTCCCCCAATGATTAATGAGAAGAGTACACATCCGTTTCAATAACCTGTTAGGAAAAAACAACAATGCATTCATTCAGTAGGGAAAATAAGTATTTGACACACCACAGATTTTCTAAGTTTCCCTCATGTAGTGATCTGTAATTTTCACACTTCTACTGTGAGAATGAATCTAAAAAAAAATCTGAAAATGACATTTGATGTGATGGGAATTGCATCAGTAGCTTTTGTAATTAATAATTATTAGTTAAAATGTTAGTTGGAAAGGGTAGAGTGCCTTCTCCGGGTCAGGGGGGGTGTCCTGCCCCAAGTGGAGGAGTTCAAGTATCTCGGGATCTTGTTCACGAATGGGGGAAGAAGGGAACGGGAGATCGACAGGCGGATTGGCGCAGCGTCTGCCGTCAAGCGGGCGCTGTACCGGTCCGTCGTGGTGAAGAGAGAGCTGAGCCATAAAGCGAAGCTCTCGATTTACCGGTCGATCTATGTTCCCACCCTCATCTATGGTCATGAGCTTTGGGTCATGACCGAAAGAACGAGATCGCGGATACAAGCGGCCGAAATGGGTTTTCTCCGTAGGGTGGCTGGGCTCTCCCTTAGAGATAGGGTGAGAAGCTCAGTCATCCGGGAGGGACTCAGAGTAGAGCGGCTGCTCCTTCACATCGAGAGGAGCCAGTTGAGGTGGCTCGGGCATCTGGTCAGGATGCCTCCTGGACGCCTCCCTGGTGAGGTGTTCCGGGCACGTCCCACCGGGAGGAGGCCCTGGGGAAGACCCAGGACACGCTGGAGGGACTATGTCTCTCGGCTGGCCTGGGAACGCCTCGGGATTCCCCCGGAAGAGCTAGAAGAAGTGGCCGGGGAGAGGGAAGTCTGGGCCTCCCTTCTGAAGCTGCTACCCCCGCGACCCGACCCCGGATAAGCGGAAGAAGATGGATGGATGGATGGATGGATGGATGGATGAATGTTAGTTGATGGTAGGATCTCAAATCCACCCTGAAGAGTTCTTCAGGGCAGCACTGCATGTATTCTGTGTGACCTTTTAAAAGTGTTTCTATAAATTCAGCTAATTTAACACCAAGAATTTCACTGGTCACTTTTCTGATTTGTTTCGATTTTGTCTCCTATGGATAGGTGATAGGACATGTTCTATCAGAGAATTACAGAAAATAACCAATTTTTAACATAATCCAAACTGATTTCATTTGCAAAAGAAGTTAAACTTATTAACTTTTTGGTTGACCTTATCAGAATGTTTGGTGAATGTCAGCTTCTTGTGAATGACAACCACAGACTCATGAGATTGACCCCACTTAATGACAACTAGAGCTTCTGGACTGGACTTTGTAAAAATCTATACACCTGTATTTGGTATTGGTGACATTTAGTTTAAAGTAATGAATTGTTGCTCCACATTATAAGGTCCTCCGCTATCTGACCAGTGGAGAGGCTCACTATTGTGAATCTGACTATATTTAATAATTTGTGCAAAATTGCTTATATTTCAGCTTGTCAGAAGAGATGAAAAGTGCATAACATTTTACCTTCCAGTAAATAGGCTTTGTCTACGTCCTGGCTTTTTCTGAGAGCTACAGTTACTTTAGACGAAGTAGAGTCAGACTAAGAGTTTTTCTGATGACAGCAAAGTTGTAAATGAGGAATAATGAGGGTCTTGTAAAGTTAATGTGGGTATTGGTCTTACAAATAGGAAAATATTTAATCTTAACACATCAGAATCAAATCAGATCTTAATCACTCTATCAAAGCTTTTTTCTTATACATTTGTTTTAATAAATAATTACTTTATCTGTTATAAATAATACATTTTCTTGTCTTAATGACTTTGTAGTATATCAAATATGACTTTATTCTTTCAGTTAAAAATATCTTAGTCTGGACCTAAAACTCTGTCATACTTGCTTTACTAAACTCCATTGTTTTTCTTTTCACTGTCAAACTTCACCTTTTCTCTATGGTGGTAGATGTGTTTAAAACATCCCTCGTCTTCTCAATTCCGTTAGCACCAGTATTTTAGTGTAGATTGCCTCTAATAGTTTGAACACTGCTGCCACCTAGTGACTTTAGATGTATCAATACATCTAATGACCTGCTAGATGTTCTCCCAGCTGAATCTTTC
Source organism: Xiphophorus hellerii (assembly GCF_003331165.1). Taxonomy (NCBI): domain Eukaryota; kingdom Metazoa; phylum Chordata; class Actinopteri; order Cyprinodontiformes; family Poeciliidae; genus Xiphophorus; species Xiphophorus hellerii. The sequence continues at coordinate 28,872,561 of NC_045680.1, forward strand.
TTTTTTAGTCATTTCTTGCCCTCTCCAACCATGTACAAATCTGTAGCAGGTTTCACCTTTGAAGTTAACTCATTTAATGGATAATCTCAGTTCCAACCTGTTCATCATCTGACTGAATACAATATCAGCTTAGTTTTCATTTTGTCCAAATTTAAAGAATGTAAGGTTTTCTGGAATTCAGGTTGTATAAAATTCAACTACCAGCCTATTGAGATTACTCTGAATGTGACAAAGATTTTTATTGAAAATGTGTATAAAGCTGAAAATGAGGCAGCCTAGTTTGATTAAAAAGAGAGTGAGTAAAAATGATTTAACCTACAAATACTGCCGATAGAAGCAACGGTCATTTAAAACAGGTTTGTTAACATAAGGCTCCTGCACTAGGCTGAGGTAGTGTGCATAATCCAGTTTTATTCTATTACACATAGATAATTGTACATACTTCAAAAGGTAATAAAAGCAACTCCTAAATCTCCAAGAGATAAAACAAAGTCAGTTCTTTCCCACTTGTCCAGACTGATGGATGATGATTTTGTGGGTCTAATAAGAAGTCTGCTGTGCTGCCACTGGTCATATCCTCCTCACTTCTTCAGAACAGTCGAAAAACTGGAAAAGAACAGCATAAAATAAACTAAAATGCAGGGTTTTCGATCTCTGATTTTGCTCCTTGAATCTTAGATTAAGATGTTTGACGGGTGATGAAATCAAAAAGCAGCTACAGGTGGGAGAGACCAACAGGTCAGGCATCAGCTTGCAACTTCATTAACGACATATTAAACTTTCAAAGATGAGCCTCAGTATTTAAACTCTAAAGCCAGGGAACATCTGTGATGCCAGGTGAAAGGAAATAAAGATGTTGCTATGCCAACACACTTTCAATCCTTAAAGATTCTTCAGGTTTTACTTTGTTGCCTTTCTGTTAATTGGGAATCATTCAGAATGAAAAGGGAGGTATGATAAAGAGTCAGATAGGTAAAGCTGAGTCTGGCGGTGGAACTTACCTGTTGAAAAACGTCTGATCTTGGAGATTCAGAACCAAACTGTCAGCATTAAGGTACACTTTGTTCTGAGATGCAGACACCTAGAAGCAGACACTCAACTTAGCATAACTCATCATCAGCAAAGCTCCTGAAGAGGCTGATCATACCAACCGTCTTAGCAATGTTCTGAGCTGCTCTGATTCTCCTCAGCTTCAGGTAACCAGGGTTCTTGGTCACAGCTTGGCCCAACTGAGAGAAACCAACTAGTGCTTAGTCAACATAAGCTTAAGTGTAATGCAAGGTCACAAACACAAAAACTGACCTTTCACATACTGAGATGTAAACATATCACTATTCTGATCAAGAAGATTTTTGAAAATGCCTTCAGGTAACATTACACTGAACTAATCAAGTCAAAGGCCAATTATTAAGCACTTGGAAGTCAAAGTATGTAACCTTTACAAAAAAATGTTTTCTTACATGTTTGTAAAAACTGTTACTTAGTCATGACAGTATAATATGAGATCCATAATCTGTGGGGGAAGGGGGAATAAATCAAGCTCCTCCGCCTCCTCCGTATGTTACTGGTCAAAAACAACCAATCAGAGACAAGAGGAAAGTTGTGCTGGTGTATGCGCTGCTAAATGTGCTACCAGCAGACAACAGCTTACTATTCCAGAAAAACTGTTTATCTGCCGTCATCAGTTGCTATGCTAACTAGCCTGAGCATTGATGACAGGATCTGCTGTGGGGAACTAGTGTAGCAGAGAGGAATAGAACTGAGCATGAGCAGTGTGTACACAAACATGATTGACAGCGCTAAGACCCTCCTCCTGACTGATTGTTTTTGACTGATAGTAGCACTGGGAGGAGGTGGAAGAGCTAGATTGTTTCTCAGATTTTCATTACAGTCAATATGGTGACAGAACAAATACAAATAATGTAAACACTTTATTTTTTTTATAAAAGTAACACACTGCAGCTTTAACAGCAACTAAAGATGACTTGTGGATGTTGAGCTAACATCCAGTGTTGGACTCCATATTAAAAACAAACACAGCTGGATATGCTTCAGTCCACATTCAGTTACCATTTTAGCAGCTTCTGCCTCCCCCTCCGCCTGGATGATCTTCTGTCTCTGGTCCTGTTTGGCTTTCTCAACGTAGAACTGTGCTCTCTGCGCCTCCTGCTGGGCTAAAGATGCATAAGCACTATTTAATCAACTCCTCTCTTCTTGGTATCATTTTCTTCAATGCTTGGTGTTCTACTCCAGTAAATCTTAGGAATTGAAATCAAGTGCTCACTGCTCACTAAATCTGAATATTTTCATATCATGTTAAGTCCAACAGTATTCATAACCCTGGCAGGATCAGAGTTTAAATGATTTGTATTTAACCAGCAAGTATTTGTGATTGGAAGGGAGACACTCTGAAGAGATAAATGCTAATCTAAGTAAGTGGAGGATCAGTTGTGAAAAAAATATGTTTCTGTTTTTATTTATATTTTTTGTGAAAAAGGCAGATTAAAAATGTATAACATTACAGTTGAAAAAATCTCTATTGGCATTACAATTAAACTCTTGTATATTTAAGCAGCTTTCTGCATGTTTCCTGTGGTTTTAAAAGATCTATGTTTAGCGATGAGCTCCAAACCCTACAGGTTGGAAGGTCTCAATACCAAAACCCTCATCTTTAGCTCGCTGCACAGATTCAGGACTCATGTTAGCCAAAGTGGAAAAGAACTTTGAACCTACATCTGAAAAACTTTGGTCCTGACTGTATAGAAACACGCATTAGTGGCTTCACTTCTCTCCAGTGTCAGTAGAATGTTAGCCAACAGGTCCAGACTCACCAACTTGCTTGGCCTCCACAGCAGCAGTGTACTGGCTGCTGAAGCTCAGCTCTGTGATGGCCACATCATCCAGAATGATGTTGAAATCCTTTGCTCTCTCAACAAGCTCTCTGCGCACCAGTAGGGAAACCTGGACACACCAACAAAAGTTTCACCTACTTGATGCAATAGTTCACACTACACGATTTTTTGCTCCGATTTTCCCCTTACGACAATCTTAGAACGTTGGCCGTTCTCTCAGATTGTCGCTTGTGATTTCGTAACCAATCATCCTGTAGTTTATGGTGTGTTACGATCGTCGAGGCTGCTACGATCTAAATCAGGGGTTTTCCCCGACTGGGAGAGTTAACGCAGACTGTTGAATGTAACAGGTAGCCAATCAGAAAGCGCGGATTCCCCTCAGTGCTTTCTGAGGGAAAATTACAGAGGGGAATCCCAAACAGCTGACACAGAGCAACCCGAAGTCCAAGCGGACATTGGAGATATGTGGAAACAACATTAATGTTTATTCAACATTTTGTGCAAGAATATAGAAATGACAAGGGGAGGAGTTGGAGTGAAACTGCTACCGCAGTTGATAAACCCAGTAACTTTTCAGCTGTTCTTCCTTAACGTGACATAAATAGGTTCTAATGATTGTCATTCAGTCAGGACTGACACTAGCCACATGCATTGCAGATAGACTGTAGTAACTAGTTTGTGGTCTCTCAGGTTTTGAAAATGGGCCGACGATCGGCTGACAGATCTAAGATAGTGTGTGTAGTGTGCGCTGGGCATTGCACTAAGGAAATGAGGAAGGGAGGAGTCAGTGGAGAGCACCGGAGTTGAGACTTTTTTCATTCAGTGTCATTAACTGAAAGAGAAAAAGGCCGGAAGAGACGATAAAGCTGATAATTAAAATAAGGTCGATAGTTTTACTTTATCATGCGATTAATTGATTTATTGTTTATCGCGACAGGCCTACCAATACCAATTTTGTTTTCTGAAAAGTTACTAAATATAATGATAAAGGCACTAAACTAACAGTGTAGTGACTTGTTAACATGCAGACGTGACCTGGTCAGTCAGGCTGTCCTCTCACTGCAGAGCAAAGAGGACAGCAGATATTTTCAGACATGTGAGGATCAGATCTGTGGATCAGATCAATTCTTCATGCACGTATCAGCTGATCAGCTGATACCCCCAAAATGAAGGGAACTGGGGCTGATTTATCGGTGCTGCAATATGAAACGGCAGACAGTGTGGGAGTCAGCAGCACCTGTGCTCTCTGTGTGATGAGCTGTGAAGCGTTGAACTTGGCCACTACAGATTTGAGGACTTCATTGACGATAGAAGGCAGAACTCTCTCATCATAGTCCTTCCCTAGTTGTTGGTACATTACAGGCAGGCTGGACGCCATGGGTCTGGACAACACCCGCACTCCAATATTCACCATCTGCAGATCTGCGCAAACACAAATATCCATACTTCTCATATTTCTAATGAAGTGAAAGAAAAGCAGGAAACAGTAAAGCTATCCTACATAACGGTGTTGAGGTTCATTTGCAGAGACCTTCCATGAACTTTATGGTTTAAATTTCTACAGCTTGACCTCAGAGAGACTGTTACTACAACACAATCCATGATGTGTAACACTGCTTACTTTTTAATTTGCTACATGAATAAAGCTAAAATGTTACTGTGTGTGTATACAGAGGCAGAGTAGTGCTGGACTGTACTGGAACCATTTCTAAATCGAATTCCACTAAACTATAATTAGCAGTTCTTACATTAGACAACACATGCAAAAATAAGATTTTTTACATCCAACCATGGATTTCATATTTATCAAACACTATAAAACATAATAAGCTCTTAATATAGAACAAGTACAGCTTCCTAACAGTATTTTATATTAACTTTAGTAACAAAATTCACAAGATTTCTACTTGGCTGAAGAACACAAAATGTACCTGAGTAGCAGTGTGCAGGTGTGTGTTTAGTGTTTATCACCTTTGCTTCCAGTCAGTGAGGAGATTTTGCGAGGTTTAGCTCTAATATCATAGATGATTGGATACTGGAACCACGGGATCCTGCAGCATGGACATTAGAACAGTGCTGTTTGAAATCTGTCGCAGCAAACAACAACACTCTGCTGGCTGGAAGGACCAGCCAGCAGAGGGCAGCAGAGTGTACCTAAAATGAAGCCCCTCAGCCAGAATGGTGTCCATCTGCATCCCCCCAATCCTGTTGAAGATGATAGCTCTCTGGCCGCCCTCCACTGCTCACACACACACACACAGGACAAGTTTCAGTTAAAACACACTGCTGACAAAAACACAAAAAACAATCAGAACCTCAAAACTGGTTTATTTGAGTTAATCCAACCCTAATTTTTATTCTAGTGGATCCTAACAGGTCAGAGTGTGATCTGCTCCTGTTCACTTTAGCAAAACAAACATTCTTCTCCTCACAGTGAAATAGTTCAACAGCTGGAGGTGACACCATGGAGATAGAGGAGGACCTGGTACTCTGGGTCAGGACCAAATCCTGCTGGAAAATGAGATCAGCATCTTCATCCTGATGGGTAGCTGAGTTCACTGGACTTCAGAAAACCCAGTGGACCAGACCCAGAACCAGAACCAAACCCTCTCTGACTGGAGATAACCGGCAATAGATTCTGGTTCTCTCCACTCTTCCTCCAGGCTTTCCATTATTTGACAATCCTATTGAAGATGTGGGCATCAATGTTTTTTCTTTCGCTGAACTTTCCATTACTATGTCTGGATACAGCACTAATGTGTCTCAACCACAATGACCAATACCCATGTTCCCTATGAGAATAAGGCTGAAAACATTAACATCTACATATCAATGTAGAAATAAATTTCCTTTTCTATGATATTCCAGCTGATGGGGAAGCTACTCTCAAGTTGTTTGTGGAAAATTAGACAAACAGTTCTGCTTGAACAGGGGCCCAACCTAGGCCCTGACCTGACCTGCCTTAACGGCCCGATGGCAGTTAAGGCAATGTACCTGTGTAGGTGGCTTCTTTAAGGCCATATGCTAAGGCTCCAGCTCCCAGCAGCAGCTTCAGTCCCAGTCCTGCTCCTTTGCCCCCAGACGAAGACATCCGGCCAGTCAGGTCCCTCAGGTGCTGAATGAAGCGCTGCATGTTTGTATGAATAAAGGTGATGATGAGTTGATCATCAAGGTGTTAAAATGAAGCTAAATTGATAATTTTATAAAAGTACCAGTCAGAAGTTTTAAGATGTCAGTTAAGAGGAAAAGTAACCTGTCAAAAGTAATTTTAGAGTAAAACAACCAGTCTGAGAACAGCAGGCTGAACACTGGAAGTGTTCGTCCAAACAGAGTCCTGAGGAGCACGGCGCTGTTTCCAGACCAAACCAAACTCATACGCAGCTATAATGGAGGCTAACGCTAGCAAAGCAGAGGCAGCTAGTCCAACATGCCGACCTAAGGCTCCTTTAATGGAGTGGACCTTCCCTCATAAGCAGCGCACCTCCACTAATAACATATCAAGAAAAGAAAGGACACACTGGTTGGGTCACCTTTATTTAAAGCACTTACATTCGGCTCCTTGCCCCCCATGCTGCAGCTTGATGGTGTAATATCCAAGGTCGAGACCGCAAAGCAACATGAAGTTCTTCCTCTTACGAAATCGCCATACCGTTCACTGTGCTGCCCCCTAACGATGTAGAAATGTAATAGCACTAGGGAACCGATGGAACATCTTACCACTGAGCCTGTGAGGCTGATCTGTCGGATCAAGTCCCGAAAGGGACATTGAACAAAAAATAAACTTTATGTGGTGCGCACGAGAAAGTTCATTTATTTATTTATTTTTTCAATGTTCCTTTAGGGGCTCCATACATTGAAATGGTTTACTAATATAATATTTATCTTGACAGTAATTTGATGACTTAAAGAAAATTGTATCTTTAAGGGAATTGAGAATGAATGTTCAGTGTTTCAATGTGTCCAAGTCATCATCAATATCTCTGAAACTAAAACTAAGAGGCTTGTTAATCATAATTTGAAATTGTAAATATCTGGCTTAAACATGAAAAATTATCTGCTACAATACAGCTGAAAGGCGCCTTACTTGGTCCAAAACCAGACTGGTACTAGCTCAGGAACCTCAACAGGAACATTATCTTCACTCCTGCCAGCAGGAAATGACATCATGGAGGTCACTGAAACTAGAACACAGCTCCTGTCCTGGATCTAGCTTCTCATTGGGTTCCTCATAAACAAAACTAAGTTTCAAAGATTGACAATAAACACTAAAAATTTTGGTAAGTAGAAACAATGCAACAGAATCGGAAGGTGGATAGGACCCAACATTAGAATTCAGCTCTGCCAGAACTTTTTTTGAGTCATTGTTCTTTTTTCAGGCCATTACTGCTCATCTGTCTCAGAACAGCAAACTGGCTGTTCTGACAAACAGCAGGTTTGCTAGTTCTCATTAGAAACCTGAGACATAAGAAGTGTGCATTCAGTTTGACTGTCTGAAGGTAGGAACTGATCAGTTCATTATCAGTTTTTTATAGGTTTAATTGGCTCTACTGGTCTTTATTTGAGAGAGGTCAAACGGAAAGTGGGTAATGAGAGAGAGGGAAGACATGCGGCAAAGGACATCAGGCAGGGATTCGAACTTGTGATGTTACAACTACCACAGTTATGACTACTATATTTGTATAACTGTGGTAGTATTATAAAATACATAACACTATCAATTTAGAGAACAGCTAAGATGAACCACAGTTCAAGGAGTGCATATTTAGAGGACCACATAAAACTGAAGTTAATCAGTACAACTGACCATAGAAATATTTAAGCAGATCAGATACGCTTCCAGATACAGAAATTGTTTTAGAATTTAAAACAAAATTATATTCAGAGAACAACACAGTAAGGAACAAACACACACATCATGTTATTACAACATTGTATGACTTTAATCCATAAATCCTGTCATATTAAAACACGTGGCTATTTTACACAGCTCTTCCAAAAGCTAAGAAAAACAGAAACACAATGAATTGATGCAATGTCCAAATCAGAATGTAGAGCCAGGCTGCAGACAGGACATTAACAGTTGGTACCATCTGATGGAAGAAGACATAGCTACATACAAAAACAAGCTGATGAATTATCTACATCAGACAAATTAAGAAGTTTAACCTCTGAATCAAGTTGATCTTTGACATTAAAGCAAAGGAGCAAAATAACTGCAAAAAACTATTGGTTTGCTGGTGAACGTCACACAAACTACCTTCCAAGAACATCTTAACAGTATTTAAGGTTAACTCGAGACAATCCGGATAATTCAGTGCTTTGTATGTTTGACTGTGTTACAAGCTGATTTCTCTGAAACCTACAACTATTGTAGTGTATAAGTGTTGTCAGAAGTATGCCCCCCCTCCAGAGGCAGCCCAGAGACGGGCATCCTCTTCAGAACAAACCCTGACCCGGGCCCAGTCCCCTGGATGTTCTCCAGACAGTTTCGATGCTCAGATCAGGACTGCCATCTCACCGTCTGTCAGTCTCTATCAGCGCCTCAGAGATTTGATGTATACACAGGGGAAGCGGGGGGTAGTGACACAGATCCCCCCCCTTAAGTAGTGGACAAACAGGTGCTAAATAAGAAGTGACTAATTTATCACAAGAGAGAGTTTGGTGAACAAAGCAAAGCAGGTACAGGGCCACTAGTTCTAGTCAACACAACATGGAAACATAAGAGCTGTTGCCCTCTTCTGGAGGTAATGGAGGACAGCTTTAAGAAAAATGAGAATGTGTGTCTTATAATGAGTTGTGTAGTACATTGTGTATGTGTGTGTGTTTAAAATGTAATCCAAGAACTGAACTCATCTTGGCCTATCTTTCATAGTTTAGGCTAATTTTAATGGAGTGCATGTCAGCTTTAAACTAGAACTAGAAAATATTATGAGCATTTTCTCTGACTTTCTCTTCAATATAAAGGCAGATGTCTGCCACTGTGTTCCTGAGTAAATGCTCATTTTTATTCATAGCTTGACCTGAATTAGTGGTCCTGCAGATCAAGCAAAGGATTAGAAGGAACAACATAGAGACGTAATTCAGAATCAGGGATTTTTTTTCTTCTTAATTTCTCTTCTCCAAAAAGAAAATGGAACAAAACACAAAAGTGATGGTGGCAGCACAGAGGGCTCAGCCTAAACATGCTGATCCATGACTGTATAACAGGTGACGGCCACAGACTGTAGCTAACTTCCATGGTTTATTTCTGGATCTTGGCAGGACATCAGCAGGTTGGAAGGTCAGAGGTCAAGGCTCAGATGTCAGATGTAGAAAAGCCGAACCCTGGAAGTACTCACATGAAGATCATTGTCGTAGAACTTTGTCTCTATGATCACATTACCACTGAAACACAAGACATCAAAGTGTAAATGAGATCGTTCTGCTCTAAGAAAATCAAAGCTTTATTTGTACAGCAGCGATCCGACCAATAACTTGGTTCTCATGGTTTCAGATCCAACCACTGTTGCTACAGTTCTCCATGCAGGTGTGGCAGTGCTCCAGGTTTCACAGACCTCCTCGTTATTAAAAATCTCTTCTTAACCATTTAAATTAAATGGCTCCAAAATTTTTAGCATGAAGGCGATGTTTTGGTACATGAGTCCTGGTGCTGTCTCCGTCTCAGACATGATGGACTCAAGACCACACCTGCAACATCCTTGGTTTTTAATGTAGCTTGGTGTGAGAGTCCTGGCAGCATTCAAATGCAACTGATGACCTGACCCCTATGTGCTGAGGATAAAAAAGTGAGAGGGAGGAGAGAACATGAGAAGAAACGTTTTCCTTCTCTGTAGAACAAGGAGAGAAAGAATCGCAGGTGGAGTTAAGTCCTCCACCCTCCACTCACTCTGCCTGCAGCTAATGCTAAGTCGACTAACGGTTAGCTGGATGAGTACACTCTGCAGAATTTTCTGTTTTGTCTCTTTAACTTGTGACCAGCTCAGCAGATTTATTGGCCAGGTGGTTCAGGATCAGCTTACATAAATGTTTGGCTTCATCTATATGTTATGGCAGAGCAGGTTTGGAACAAATGAAAAAAATTGGCCCCAATTAGTCTGGAGTCCTGTTATAGGTCTTCATCTGCCTCTCTTCTTACCCTGTTGTGCCCATCACTCTGATAGAGGGTAAATCTGGACTCGTCAGATCACATGACCTTTTGAGATTGCTATAGAGTCCAATCTTAAGGTTTCCTTGCAGAATGAAGATTTTTTTTCTCCAGATAACCTCACCTGTAAGTGGTTTTCTTATGGCTGTTCACCACAATCTCTTGAGTTCCCTTCACACTGTACATGTAGAAATGCTCTTACGTTAACTATCAAACATTGAACTTTGTTCTACTGTTGTTTTTCTTTGATTTGATGCCATCAAGCATTTAAAAGTCATCACCAGTTACAATCGTTCAACATATTTTTCAGACCACATTTCTTCTTCATAGACGATGGTTCCTCACTATTCTTCCAGTCTTTAATTATACATTGGACGGTTCTCAACCCAAGTTTATTCATTTCTGCATCTCCTTAAATGTTTCCTCTGATTGATGCCAGTGATTCCTTCTTAAACAGACAAACATCCTTCCATAACCACAGGATGTATCCTTCTACATGGTTGTTTAAGAAATTAGAAGCTAATGTTCGCATCAGCTGGGATTAAATAACTTACTGCAATTAGAAGACAATTTTCTGAAATGCAGTAATTATCCAATAGTATATTGGTCACGTAGGGTATCTTGGTGTACGTTGGAGAGAGATGAAAAGAGAAACGGATTTAAATAAAAAGGAAATATGTAGTAATTCTGTCTCCAAGGCAAAAAACAAATACCATAAGCATTTACTGTACATAGTAGTAAAATTCAAAAGGCATAAACACAACATGATCGTATTCAGAATGAGTGATGTCTGAACTGAAACAGAAAGAAGAGAAGACAGCTGTCTTACGTTAAGACATTGGCTGGCATCATCTGGGACTCAGGAGCTGCTTCTATCAGAGACTGCCATGTGTTGGTGGAGTTTGGGATGACGAAACCAAATTCAAAGAACCATTCTGCACACAGAGAGAAAACCCCAAAGAGCTCCATCATCCCTTCATTAACAGTAACAATCCCACATATTACAACAGTCATTAACAGTGTTAATGCTCCATAAAGCCTGTTCTTGCATCTACTGGAAACCAGCAACATAACATGTTGTGATGTGGATACCATGGTGGCCCCAGGGCCCTCCTGGAACATCACTCCCAGCAGCGAGTCCCTGTGGACCGCCTTCCAACACGCAGACACGGCCAGCTCATTTCAGTTCACTCAGCCTCCTCCAGCCTTCCTTCAGTCACCCCTTCTGGAGTTCTTTCCCCTGGATTACACCAGGCTGCTTCATTTACTACTACATGTGGTAGTAGTTGCATCCAACATGCTTATATTCTTCAGTTAACATTTCTGGGCATAAATGGCAGCTATGATGCAACAGCCTACAGAACAGAAATAACTGACTGGGTGTTTGTACTTTCTAGTGCTGAGTCTCACTGGAGAGCCGTCAGGATTTGGTGGAGCAGCGCTAGCCAAAACCATCTACAGCAGTGGTCCTCAACCTTTGGTCAAGGCTTGGACATTTTACTGTGGCCCGGCAGGGAGTGCTATGGGGCGGGGGGGAGGAGGGGGAAAACGTCAGACAAGGCTTCTGCATGTTGGTGTGCCCACTAAAGCATAGGTCACATCGCACAATTTAAAATTTTTTGCCCCGACTTTCACCTTACGACAATCTTAGAACGTTCTGAGTTCTAAGATTGTCACTTGCGATAATTGTAGCCAATCATCCTGCAGTGTGTTACCGCTCTGATCTAAAATCGGGCATATTCAACATGTTGAATTGTCTTGTCCCGACTATCGCAGTGTGTGGGGTTTGACCGGGAGCGTGAATACAGTCTGTTTAATGTGACAGGTAGCCAATCAGAAAGCGTGGTGACGTAAGCAAGGAGGGAAATCCCAAACAGTTGACATCGCGCAACCGAGAGTTCAGTGGACATCAGAGATGATATGTGGAAAGTAACAGCATAAATGTTTATTCAACATTTCGTACAAGGAATATCAACAGAAATGACAAGGAGAGGAGCTGGAGCGAAACTGGCAGTTGATAAACCTGGTAACTTTTCAGCTATCCATCATTAACGTGAGGTTAAAACAATAAGCCTATTCATTCAGTCAGGGCTTGACGCTGACACTAGCCACGTGCATTACATGTACGGTAGATTGTATTTGTGACTAGTAAAACGCAACATTATTTTGTACTACAGCCTGGTTCACACGGCAAGATTTTAAAATTAGTGTAAGCTACTTATCCATTATTTTGTGGCCATTGTTTTCATTGTAAACATCAAAACAGTAAAATCATAATCATATAATTAAGCCGTGAGGCTAAATGTAACCACAGAATTAAAACAATCTAAACATAGTGTGAGAAAAATGTTAACTACGAAAAAACATAACTCGCCTCCAAATCATAGTGCAGCAAATAGGGCGGCTGCTCCCTCCATCTTTTATCAAACGCCTTTTCTTTTTGTTTCGTCTTTTATCGCTTAAAATGAGCCACAAACTGTCACTGTTGTTCCTACATCGTCATCCATGTTTGTTTATTCTAAATTCATGTATGGTATTTTGGGGGCTTTACTGGATTTTCTTCTAGAATCGGGATGTTCGTGAGTGGAATCGGTTCGTGTGTGGTGTGTTGCTCCTGCTGTGTGGCTGGACACACGGACCGATCGAATCTGTTGTACTTTTATCAGCTCTCTGGTCACAGAGGTTTGGAAAATCGGCCGACAATTCTTAAATCGCACCATGTGAACCAGACTTAGAACTCATAAGCTGTACTACTCTCGTCTCGACCACTGCCCTAACGCTCTCTGACTCTGGTCGCTATGGTAACGTTTACACATCCCTTCAAAATAAGATTCAGATGCGCAACAAAAACAAACATTTTATTTTCATGAAAATTTTAACTCACGATAACGACAAATTAATGTTGCTTATGCACAGGGTGCTTGGTCTCCTTGTGGCGAAGCAGTTTGAAGCTTCATTCCTTCATTAGCAAACCGGTCGCCGCATATCATGCAGAGCTTGGAATGTGGGAATCACCTACTGGGATAAATCCATTCTCCTGTCTCTTCTCTGGGCCTTTTCACCTTCGCAAAGAAACTTTCCAAAGACATCTGTTCTGTTTCTTACTCATTTTGCGAGAAGGACCTCGCTGCAGCAAACAGAAAGGGGCGGGGACGGACCACTGTCAGTCTCATACCTTATTTGGAAATGGGACCATTGCACTCCGGAAGTGAAGGAGGCGCCATTTCCTATATTATCCGTGGCCTCCCATTTATATTTTCTTTTGAAATCTGTGATATATCTTCACCTTTAGGAAGGATTTTCACTCTCAGAATGTATTTGAACTTCTCTCTTTTATTTACTTCAGCACAGCTCAACAAATTCTGTAGCTTTCGGTGTACTTCTAAATCTGCTCCTTAGTCGCACCTTTTCGGGCCTGATACTGCCTCTAGTGGCGTGGGGGTAGTAACACAACTAATATAATTACATTACTAAATTAGAATAAAACGTCTTTATTATTTACTATTAGTTTCGGCATTACTGGCACCGTAAAAGATAAATTATCTTATAATTTAATTTGGGCTTTAATTCCACATGCTGCCATTATCTGTGTTGAAACATGAATATGTAACTTATTAGTGTCTGTATGAAATAAGTGGGGGATACTGCTGTCGCCGGCAGCACCATCACTGCTTACCTTCTAGACACTGTCCTTTGAAGAAAACCTTTTGCTCCAACCGAAACTTCTCCAGCTGCTCAGTGGAAGAGAAGTTCAGCTCTCTGGAAACAGCTTTACATTTCAGGATCTTCTTTGGGACACGAGCTAAAAAAAAAAGTTAATTGTCAAAAAATTAATTAATCACAATAATCTAAAGACAGCTCATTTAAGAAGCAATCCTAAGACTGACTATCTGGTCAAGATGGAGGGACAAGCACATTGGAAACCAGAAACCAGAAGCAGTTTGTTTATGTACCATGTGGAAGAAAGTTAGTGGGAAGTGGTGCTGAATTAATTCAGAATTTATCATGAATAATTTATAATGAATAAAAACAAGTTATTAAAACTTACATAAAAATGATATGTGCATTACCACCAACAGGACTGCATAACAAATCGCAAGGACCAGGTTCAAAAGACTGTTGTTAAAAATGAAAATTTGTTTTCAATCAACCTACCTGGTAAAATAAAGGACAAAACTACTCATGAAGTCCTAAAGACCTGTTAAAAATGACCTTCCAGTTTATTTTAGCTCTCGAGGATTGGAATAAGACACAAGTTCAGAAGTTTTCTGAAGTTGATTTGACTGTGATTTTTAGTATTACATTAGTTGCATCTTCCATACCACAGTCCACTCGAAATAATTAGTTGCAGACTAATTATTTTGTCTGCAACTAATTATTCCAGGGTAACCCCTGTTCAGGGTAACCCCGCCTCTTGCCAGGTGACAGGCACCAGTGACCTCACTAGAGATGCGTGTGTAAAATGGCCGACTGACCGGTCAAATTTTAAGATACAAAATGACTTTGTCTTCAGAGGGTCCCGTGTGTTTTCGAATGTCATCCCAACCTCATTGACTGAGGCTACCTGCTAATCACGTTTCCTATCTTAGCCTAGCAACCAAACTTATGCATTTAATAAAATATGTACTGAGTACATACCTTCATGTTCTACCCCTGGTACAGACAGATCCTCTGTTCCTTGCCACAGCACCTTCCCCGTCTCTGCATCGCGGAGATTCATCCAGTTTCTATTGAGAAAACGTTAAGCAACAAAAAACAAAAACAACAGGAATCCAAAACTCTTAGAAACCATTTCTGCTTTCACAGTGATTTCTCTGGCTTGGAGTTCAAATGAGAGATTGGCAAAAAATCCCACATTCCAAACATCCACCACTGGCCTAATCCAAGTAACTCATCTGATCAACCAGGCTCAGTCCCAGGGTTAAATAATAATGAGTCCATGATGATAGGATGTCCCTAGTCTCAGCTAGTTCATCTCAACAACTACTAGTTCTTACCAAAATAAACGTCTTTTTCCTTCTCCATGTCTTGATTGGTAGATTTCAGAATCTACTCTCATTAATGAGCTCCACCCTCTCATTTGTTCGTCACATAGCATCTCCAGCCTGCCCTTTACCAGCTTTTACAGGCTTATTTCTCTCCTTATTTTTTTTGTTTTCATATTTTAATTCTGGCAAATACTCAAAATGTTCTCCAACTGTTCCTGCTTCGGCAAAGACAGTCTGGAATGTTAAGAGGAAACATGCTACCTCTCTGATAGAAATCTTGTTTAATTTTTCACCAAGGTCTTGTACTGATGATGGGAGAAACTGACCACTGCTCAAAGCTTCCCAAAGGTTCTGAACGAGGTTCAGGTCTGAACTCTGTGTGGAAATGCTTCTTCATCCTCCATAAACCACAAATGAAGAGAGTGAATATTCTATATAATGAATATTTTGTTGCATGTTTCATCTATTGATATTGATCATGTGTCTATTGCAATATATACTGTTATTTATCATCCAGCCTACTTCATCTGCTCTGAAAACAGTAAATCTGGACTCAGGTTCCATGACCTTTTTCTGTTGCTCATGAAATATGGTAGTTTGGTTATCTATAGTGATATTCCTGTACACTGATATTGAGGCTGCATTGGTTTTGTCGAGTGAGAGAGACCTGAACATGAGGTAGTATGCTGCTGCAACAACTTCTACCTACAAACCAAAGGGCTCTGTTTAGGCTCACATTTCTGTCTCAAGGTTTCATCATTTATCTACTAAATTGATTCTCTTCAGCTACTTCTTACATTTATCAGAATTTATTCTCAGTTTACTTGTACAAACCAATCAATTACTTGCACACTTCAGGATGATTGGTTGATCAGAGCACCCTGATCTATCAGCCAATCATCACTGGGGATAGGCAGCAGTCCATCCCGGAGCCTGAGACGATAACACGGTCTAGAGCAGGGCTCTCAAACGCCAGTTCTAAAAAATCTCCCACAACTTTTAGTTGTCCCTCTACTGCAGCACACCTGCCTCCAACATCAGTTCATGAGCAGAGCTCTGTAGAGCTGGACAACATGCCATCTGTGAATCAACACCAAGGAAACACACAAAATGTATTTCTGATGCATCTATGGTGACTTTAGATTATGAAGAATCGTTCTTGGTTTATTTGAGGTTAGTTTCCAGCTTCCCTGCTTCCTCTCCAGCAGCTGTTGCAGATACATGAGGAGTTACACATGAAATCTAATGAGCTCCTAGAGACTCCCGTAAAAAATGTATACTGAAAACACTGCAGTTCATTTGTTCTGCAGGCTTTGATTCCACCACAACTACTACCATCTCATCTTCTATGCTCCCTGCATATGAGCCATATCTTATTCTGAATAAGAATAAGATATGGCTCCCTTTAATTCAGAATATCTTATTTTGAAATAGTAAGGTATTTATTATCTTATTATAAATGTCTAGCAGTAGTGCTAGACACCATCAGTAGTGCTGCCGAGCACTGCTGATACTGCTATCAGTAGTGTTTAGACAGCTGCAGCTCAGCCACATGTGGATGTCTGACAAGTTGAAGAGCAGCTACCAGCAAAGTAAATCTGGCTTCAGCAGCATGTTAATCAGGTTGGGTTATCCTGAGCTGTCACTGCAGTCATGCTGCTACAGGTTGTAAGCTGGAATGGAATTAAAGGGAGAGCACCAGCAAATATAAACATCAACTATCTATAATTTTATTTTTATTCAGAGAGAACAAAAATAGAAATACAAACTGCATGTCTATTACCAGAATATCACTAAGTATTTTCCCCAGAAATTAGCTAAGGACTGTCCATCTGATATTCTACATCTGACAGTAAATCAAATTCATTGTTATAAAAACATTTTAAACTACAACTTCAACAGTATCCTAGTTGTAAGCAAGTATCTCATCAACAAGTCTCTCAGAATTTACATCCAGCAGTCCTAACATACTGAAATCTACTGTTCAGACTTTCCGTGTTCTCCGCGCACCAACAGCAGACTCTACTCCTATTCAAATTTTCCGGATTAGAATTGGGATGGACACCTAATCTCTATCTGAAAGCCCAGAGCAAAAGCTGCTCCTCTCCGCGTCATTCATTATGAATATGAGCGCTTTATGAAGACTAAGTTTATTTACCCAGCGTCTCAAAAAAAAACCTCCCTCAACTAAGATTCAGACATTTCAGGCCGATTTCCAGATTTTACCACAACACTTGACAGAACGCTATATTTCACGCTTCAGAGGCACATGGACTCAGAAGTTCAGACAGTCAACAAACCCCAGCAGGAGTCGACATGACTGTTAGTTCTGCAGATCTGCCTTCAAGGTGGATCTAACACGCGATCTGTGACTGCCACTTCGGGCTCATTCAACCCAACAAGCTCATTCAAGACAACAACAAGGCCACCAGAGGCAGCCCCACATCCTGCCGACAGGCCACCATTTCCACAGATGAGCCATGGTGAAAAGAGTTGTGAGCAGAGCCGCAGCAGCTCAGCTTACCGAGCTACCTGCTAGCTTACTGCATCCTGAGCCTTACATTACAGCTGATAAAAGGATACAATTTAAAACCCTTTAGTATCTCCTTGGCCCTGTCTTCGTCCGAAGACATTTCGGGAGTGGTTCCTCTTAGCGTTTCACGGATTCTCCAGAATTTGCTTTAGAAAAAAAAAAAAGAAAAAAACACCCACTAAACAGCCGTCAACTTTAGCCGAGCTAACTAAATCTCGTCCTGGAATAGCGGAACCAACAGGCCCAACAATGAACCATGAACAGTTGGACTACAGGATAAATCCGATTCCACTAATGGAATTGGCTAAACACGCTCTGAGTGAACAGACAGTAGCCTCAGCCAATTTACAAGCTATAGCAGCGAGAACGAGCCAATCACAGGCAGAATGTCACAGGTGGGCGGGACGAAATAGATTAACTGGTCATCAGGTTCGACGTCACAACGACGCTGCATTCCTTGGAAAGATAAAATTTGAACTTTAAAATCAGGGTGACTTCATTTTGGGTGGATTTAAAATGTTTCAATCACCAGCCTTTCTAGCTGAAGTCACTGAAACATTACAAAGGGAACAACTAATAAAATATATAACGGACAGAACTCAGTTTTCACATTGAAACCATAAAATGACATAAATTATATTCCCAATTCCTTTGGACATGAATGAACATGCTAATGAAGGTTCCAAAGCAGAAATTCAAACTATTGAGCATTAGACATCAGAGGTTGGACGATTGGATATCAGAGGTGTCCAAACGTTTTGTCAAATGGGCCAAAATTGTCAATTGAAAAATACTTAAGGGCTACAATTAAACTAAAATCAAGCCACCCAATGGAGACACTTGAAATACATAAAACTTCAGAAAATGAAGCTCCGCTGGAGCAGGAGGTCCTGTTAAATCAGTATAGCAGCAGAAAGAGCGGGGGAAGAGCAGCAAAGAGCCTGATTAATAAATATATATATATATATATATATATATATATTGAGTCTCAACATAAAACATGATTACATTCATATTTTTAAAAAATGGAAGGTCCGTGAAGAGGGAATCTTTTTAACCCAACGCCAAAATAATGAGCTGAAAGAACACTGCAGTGACACTGGAAACCTGTCATTGATAAAGGGTGAAGCATACATGAGGACAATGTTTTATTTTAAGAAGCCAATTCTCTTTTTAATATCAATTGAAAAGAGACGGCGTTGTGGAAGTCAGCAGAAAAAGACGAAAATATAATTTGAGTCTTGTTTTATTCTCAATGTCTTCCAATCAAAACCAAAAATAGAATGAAGTAAAATTGTTGGTGCCTTCTCACCTCACCTTCTCCCCTTCACAATAAAAGTATACATTCGGGTGTGAAATATATGCCGTACATTATATACGCCACAGTGTCATCGTT
The DNA here is from genome assembly GCF_003331165.1 of Xiphophorus hellerii. Lineage (NCBI taxonomy): Eukaryota > Metazoa > Chordata > Actinopteri > Cyprinodontiformes > Poeciliidae > Xiphophorus > Xiphophorus hellerii. The sequence goes on from NC_045680.1 coordinate 28,891,474, forward strand.
TTTGCTCCATACACCTGTGTCATATTGACTGAATATAATTCCATTCAAAGAAAAACAAGTTTGACCCCGTAACAAGACCATTGGGCTTCAGTTACATGATCAATTAAAGCCGCAAAGGGCGTTGGAGGCCCTTGCAGCGAAGCGCGCCTCCGGCCTCGTGGCAACCGTGGGGGTTCCAGCAACACCACGCTCTTGACACCGCCGACGCTCTCGTGCAGTTCCCGCAGCAGCCCGCCAGGCGACACACACTGATGTCTTCTGCAGCGCTCCCTGACGATGCACAAGCGCAGTCGAACTGAATTGCAATTTCAAGCTATTGGGCTCTTTAGAAGCCAACAAAGGTCAAGCCTAACAAGTTTACTGCAAATAGGATAATACATGTATGATTTAGAACAGTCTTTCTTCCAACAGAAAGAAAGACTGTTCTAACTGCTCAGGGCCGATGTCACCAATTGACCACGTGAATGTGATGAGCTCTGGTCTGTGATGATACAAATGAAGTTTGATGGAGCTGGGAGCTTATGTTGGAAGTTATTCCACCTTGATGTTTCATTGTGAATGGTTAGATTTGTTTATTTTTTTTTACCCCTCCAGGGTTTTGTTTGTGGACTCTAGTGTCCCTTATATGAAAGTAGGCTGACAGGAAAGGGGGAAGGAGAGGGGGGAAGACATGCGGCCACGTCGAGGACTCAAGGCCTCCAAACATAGGTCGAGCTATCCCCTACGCCACCACGAATGGTCAGATTTGAGGTTTGGCCACGCCCACATGCTTTGACTTACGAACATTCCTTTGATAACTTTTGACCTTCAATGCCTCAAGACTGTGCTGACTGAGTTTGAAGCCTAGATCTCAAAAGCTGTAGGATGAGTTCACTCAGATACCATGTCAATAAAAAAGACAAGATGGCGGCTTTGATTCAAAATGGTCGACTTCCTGTTGGGTTTGGACCATGGCTCCAAGAGACTTTTTTGTTGGTCCTGTCAAGATACACATGTGTACCAAGTTTCATAATTCTGGGTTAAAACGTGGCTTGGGGCTGATTTTTAAAAACATTCTAGGGGGCGCTGTGGAGTACTTAGCCCACGCCCAATAGATATTTGACCGGATTCCTGTTGGTGGGTGGACAAGGATTCATCTCAGTTAGTTTGGTGCAGCTGTGATCTTACGTGGGAAAGTTATTCCACCTCTTGATGTTTCATGGTGAATAGCCATATTTTAGGCTTGGCCACCCCCACATGCTTTGACATAGGAAAATTCCTTTGATAACTTTTGACCTTCAAAATCTCAAGTTTGTGCTGACTGAGTTTGAAGCCTGGATCTTGAAAGCTGTAGGAGGAGAAATGGACATGATGGTGGATTTGATCCAAAATGGCTGACTTCCTGTTGGGTTTGGACCATGGCTCCAAGAGAATTTTTAGTAGGTCCTGACAAGATACACATATGTACCAAGTTTCATAATTCTGGGATAAAGCATGGCTTTATTATTTTTTTATATTCTAGGGGGAATTATTAATCCCTCCACAGCGACCTCCCCTCCACCCCCAATACTGTGTGTGGGGGCGGGGGTGGACGGACAAGGATCGATCTCAGTGAGTTTGGTGCAGCGCGGTCGAAACATGAGGAATCTAGAGCCAAACGTATGGCAGAGCAGTGACTTGTCACTTCGCCGCGCCGCCACGGCCACGCCCTCCACTGAAAACTCTTGGCGCTTTAAAGCAAGTGAAACCAACTTGTTATTTGTTATATGACACAAGGTTATCTTGATTAGGTCAAGAGAGCCAGAGATGGAGCTTTCCGTAAAAAAGTCACTTCCTGCTCCGGGGCTTAGATGACATCAGACAATTACGACATAGGATGGTCAGGGATCCAACCAGGATCACTCATGCCAAGTTTGGTGCCAATTGACTGTTTTATGTTAAAGTTATAGCGTTTCGTTTGTTTTGGCAAGTACGCCAAGTTCGCGTACTTCTGGGGGGGAGGCGAGTGGGAGGGGTTATCTACCGAGTTTCAGATCTCTGAGACCTACGCTTTCCCCTATCTTACGTTAAGGGCGCTGTGGAGTAGTTTAGCCACGCCCACTTTATTACACCGGAATCCGAAAATTTTCCTTGGGGGCCAATTTTGGTGAGTTTTTGAATATGATAAAGCCTCCAAAGGCCGCGCGAAGTGGCGGAAAAATAACTTTAAAAAATCGAGAAATCTTGCTAAAACAATGGGCTCTTTGCACCTAAGCTTCCGCGTTCGGGGAAAAGCGGCTCAATCTTTTCCGATCTATTGAAAAAGGCTCTTTACACTCAGTATTTGCAGGGCTTGTCCAAGGTAACAATTAATGATGTACATCGATCCGAAGCCCCAACAAGTAAGCTGGAGAAAGGTTTTAAGATGTACACCTCATTATAGGTTCACAGATACGAAGGTGAGTTTTACTTTAAACTTTGTGGCTAACATTAGCTTTAGCTTATGGTAGTAGGAAATATTCTCTGACATTTTTCTTGTAAAAACGTGCTATTTAAGTATCTAAACATTTTTCATCCATTCTAACGGACAATGTTTTTACCTTATGTTCAAGTATATTACCTGCGTTTATTGTCGTTAGTGTCAGAGACCAAGTAACGGGGATTTTACGGTTCAGGCTTTTTGCTTCTGAAGCATTAGGAAACACAACAAACCCATAGCTTAACAGTAGAGCAGCTCTGGTGTCTTCTAGTTCAGCTGACTGTTCAGGTTCAGAGTTGTTGCTTTTAGAAAAATATGGCCGTGTTCCTTAAGGTCTCCGTGTTATTTCGCTTTATTAGTTTTGCATGCTTCTTGTGAAGCAGGACGGTGTTTACAGCAGTGTGTACAGTTGCTCGGCTGTCTGGCTCTGGTCTCCTCTCTCATTCCCATAAACTCTTTCAGGATGAATACAGAAGTGATTCCATGGAAATAACACAGGAAGCTCCTTTACCTTCTTCTTTAGGCTGAAGAAGTTGATCCGGAGTGAAGTGAAGGCTGTAAACTTTGCTGTGCGGCGTTAGCTTTAACTGGTAGCAACGAGCCACCGTCTTCTTAATTCAGGACCGCTTGGCAATCCATGAAAACTTAAAAGCCCATTATATTAGGAAGACAGCAAAGTGCATAGTATAGTTTTATTTGCGTCTGAAATACAGTCTTTTCTAGCTGTCATAGTAACTCAAAGCGGAAAAAAGAGAGCCGCATTTGCGCATGCGGTTGTGACGTCAGCGCGGCAGGTGCAAAGAGCCCATAGGCCTTGCCTTCGCCAGCGCTTCGCTGCTCGGGCCTAATAATTATCATCCCGGCTCAAACCCACCTGAATCAAATGGCCGGATTTCCTCACCATGCTAACCGGGCACGATAACTCCAGAACCTGCTGAGCACTGCTGATTTAAATCATTAGGTGCAGCTCTGAAGGCTGTAACATGCATGGATGCAACATTTTTCTTTACCAACTCGTTTGAGCAATCTGGGAGACTGCTGCCCTCAAACTTCATTAAGACAGAAGATTAAGACAATGTTACACCAAAATACTTGACAGCTAAAACATTTTTTTTCCCCATTTTTTCTCCGAAAACTTTTTGCGGCGCTAGTGGCTCGTATTTTTTGCGACACTAGGCAGACAGTAGTGATGGGCTATCTGAAGCCAGGCTTCGAGGCTTGTACCCAAGTACCAAGTAATAAGGGGGCGTGTCCGATGAAGCCCCGCTTCGAGGCTTGTGTCGTCTTGTTGAAAACCACGTGACTGGCAACAAACAAGGCCTCGCATTGATTGGTCACGTGACTGCTTCATTTTGCGTGTCGGTTTTCAAAATAAAGGCGTGATGAGCCGCTGCTTCTCGAGTTATTGTATTTGATCGCATCAGGGGAGGATTTGTCTTCAGCAGTGGCCGAAATAAAAGGAACCTTTTATAGTTCATGTGTATTAATGATTTTGATGATGGCACTCATCAAAATGTAATGTTTGTTATTGATTTTCTCAATTGATTATATATTTTATGACATTATATTTGTGTTTTTTATTATGTAAAGCACTTTGAAACTACATGTTGTTCTCCAAATGGTTGTGAATACAGCCCAAAAAATCAATTTCCACTCTGGAAAAATACGTCAGTCTTGCACAGCAGAAACAGACTAAAGCTGTTGGAAGAGTAAAATTCTGGTAAAAATATAAGGGATCAGATCAGAGAGCCAATAGGAATCCAAGAAAAAGAGAACTTTTGAAGAATTTTAGTTTTTAGGAGGCAAATCAAAACTCAAAGAATACTGTCTGCCCCAACAAGCACCGCACTCTGAGTACACTAAAACAAATGTCTGTCAAATCAGTCGATGACATAAGAAAACAGCCACTGACAGTCAACATATACCAGGATTGACTACAAATCATTTTAATAACTAAAAAAGATTAGTTAAATAGGATTTAATTGACTCTCCTGTTACCAAACATGAGTTTGACAAAAAGTTTGTGACAATATTGCATGTACTAATTGTTTTTAAATATGTCTGTCTGAGTGACAAGGCTGTCACAGCTTGGACTGCAGATGTTACTAGTGAGAAATGAATGAACCACCGAGTAAGAAACCTTTGGGCAAAGCAATGGGCCGGAAGCTTCATTGCTTCATGAGGCTTCGTTTGGCCATCACTAGCAGACAGGAAAGAGGGCGAGGAGAGGGGGGAGGACATGCGGTAAAGGTCGCCGGGACCGGGAGTCGAACCCGCGACGAGGACTAAGGCCTCCAAACGTGGAGCGTGCTAACCACAGCACACCCCTGCTAAAACATTTCTATGAAACCTTCAGAATTCCTTGAGTGAAAGCATTAAAGCTTATCACCTGGATAGCACAACCTTTACACAGTGGTTTGATCCAGATCATAGATGCCTCCACCATTAAAAGACAAAAAACAGAAACCAGGAGTTTGTACTGAACAAGCTTTTATTAGGCAAGTTACTCTTTCTTGGCAGCAGCCTTCCTCATGGCTGCCAGGACGTTGCTCAGCTCCTCTCTCTTCCTCTTGGCCCGGATGTGTGTGCCAATCTGAAAATCAAGAGATAATGTTTTTTATTTTTGTACATTATATTTAGTACCGGTATATGAAAAACAACATTCTCCATGACATTTTTTTGTTTAAGGTCAGGATCAGGACATTTGGATTTCTGAAGTCTAAACAAGTAATTGTTTTAGAAAATGATTCTATGCTGGTCAAAAGAGAAGATTACAATTCTTGTCATTTTCTGAAAGGCCACAATTTATAATGGCTTTGATAGGTTCATTTACATCTCAGTTAACTGGAGGAATAAGTTGGGATGCATTTTAACAGGCAACACACCCCAGACACACAGCTTCATAAAAACAGCTTCATATCTGTTGAGAATTAAACACTTATGGGTCTCTGCAAGTCTGCTACCTCCTTGGGTCCCCTTCCAAGATATCTGAGGTGTCATCTGCATGTGAAGTATCAATCAATCTTTATTTGCACAGGACTATTGCACACTGGAGAGTAACCAAATAAAATAGGCAAAATGGTGAAGTAAAAATAATGACAATAAAATAAGCAGTAAAAGCAGCAGCCAGCACACTGCTCAGGTCAGATGGGTTATGTGTCTCAGTGATGGAGATTCTGGGGTCAATAAAGCTCAGAGGAAAAGCTAAAGGCCTCCTAAAGATGCTACAGTGCATCCCCAAAGTCTTCACAGCACTTCACATTTTCCACATTTTGTTTATTCCAAATTGTATTAATATCTTTCCTTCAAATTCTACAGAAATGTTGTGTTTCCACTGGTACGTTGCACTCTAGCCGGTTAATGTGCGGCTCAGTTCTACCCCAGAGACACTGTACTCTGTAAGAAGTGAATGATGTGTAGGGAAAGAATGGACTGTTTTCTGCTTCACTGATAACCATCACAACTAAAACACACACACACTACAACCAGGAAAATGAAGGCACTAAGGCAGGCAAAAGTACCTAAAAACAAAATGTAAAGAGTTTCATTTCTCTAATCAAATTTTCTTCATGCATATTTGAAATAGTTTATAAACAGAAAGGTAATGCGGTAATACAGGTGGTCCAACAAATACACACCTGGCTTATCAGAGAAGAGTACACTGCTAAAACAGCTGGGACTGTACATGAGCAGATGTGCAAAAATAAACTGCTCTATATATGATGTCAAACATGACCTTAAGATCCAGTGATGCCACAGTAGTGAATCTACATTGTTGGCTGAATTTCAAACCAAAATTAAGACAAACAACACTGATAACAAAATGACAAAAATGGTCTAAACACTATTGGTATAAAATCAAGAGTGCCCTTACTGTTATCATCTAAATAGATAGCACGTAAAATTCTGAATTGGAACATTTATGATATTGATGAAGTGTCTTTTAGGAATGTAGGTGACAAAAATGAAAAAAAAACGAAGAAAAGACAACATTACTGCTGTCATGTCTGAAGCAGCCAGGACAGCCCTTCTCACCCTCTTCTTGATGAACTTCAGAGCTCTCTTGTCCTTGGACACCTTCAGCAGCTCCATTGCTCGCCTCTCATACGGAGCAAAGCCACAAACTTCACGGATCGTGTCCCGAATAAACTTGCTGTGTTTGGTCAAACGCTGCAACGTAACACCCAACTGTCAACTTCAAACTAAATCAAAAGCATATTTATGGAAAAGTATAGCTTTTAAAAATTTAACATGGCCTGCTTCGTATGCAGAGAAGCAGATACTTACCCCGCGTCTGCGGCTGTGTTTTGGAGCAGTAACATTTTTGGTTACTGGATGACCTTTGTTGAGGCCAACAGCCATGGGATAACGAATAGCCATGTCTGCAAAAGACCACGTGGAAACATCAAAATAAAACACTTAATGAGGGAAAGGACAGCGCTAAACATGAGCCAAATATAGTCGAGCAGCTTGTGGTATATGCTATGTGGTTTCTAAAGAAAAATAACCGACTCACCGTTTTGATGCACTAGTTTTAATGTCACAACTCTAATGGAAGTCAGATTTGTGACATACTCTACTTCACTGTCTGCCTCTTATCACCTCAGCATCCGTAATGAACTACAGGTAGCAGTAGAAACACGCTACTGGGCCTGTGTTCATTATCTCATGCCGTGTCCAAAGTCAAAGTTCCTAACACGCGTCGACAATGTGAGTTAATTCAACTGAACACCAAAGAGTCATGTTTTCCGATTAGCCTCTTTACTCGACACCTGTTCATATGGGTTTAATTTGAACCTCAAATAATTCTGAGAGATCCCTCTGTTAGAGACTTGCTGTCCCTGTATGCTAGCCAAGCGCTACCGAATATAGTGCCAAGTTAAAAAGCTAACGCTTCCTGAAATATTACGGTGCAATATTACACAGAAATAAATAACAGAGTTCATGATTGTGTTTGAACAAAACGGATAAACAAAAAAGGGAAGGATGGCAAAGATTTGAATAAGATTCTAGCCACTACTCAGGCATTACAGTAACTTACCTGCTGTCTAGAATGGCGCTCAAACCGGAAGGACTGGTGATTGGAAAAGGCGGGGCATAAGTGGGCTCCCGTAGGGAAGCAGTAATATTAGCGCCCCCCGGTGGCTTGGAAGTACCATGGGATATCGGCGAGTTTCAAAACCCGTAAAAATATGTTTTTCTTTACCAACAATTAGAGGAACGTGTTGTTTCTATGTAGGAACAAAATTCCATATATTCCCACAGACAATAAAGTCATGTTGTAATTTAAATGTCACACTTAGAAGAGTTGGGGAAGCTTCTGCTATATATGTGGAAATATAAATATTATGCTGTATATTATATTACAGCTCCTTAAATCTATTACTTATTGAGATTTTGGGGGGAAACAGGGATTCCACCTCCAGTGCACACATAGTTCAATAAACAGAAAAAAATTATATATTTTTATAAAGATATTTTTGGCGCCTCATTTTTTCTCCCATCATACCTTGTAAAACCGGAAACGCCCTCTGCTTTTGGCGGGGTGTCAGCCATCTTGGAATCACATCACCGTGTGGAGCGAGGCTTTCCTGTTTCACGCTGCTGCAGCTCATTGATTGCTTTTCTTTGGTTCATCTAGAAAAACCGTTCCTCAGATTCCAACTGAAACCAGCAGACAACGCTCGGTTTTCTGTCTTTTAACTTCGTAGTGAAGCAAACTCAGGATTGATCGCCATGGCGACTGTTCGCGTTACTCCAAGCCGAGAAACTGGTCGGCCAGCGGCCTCTACGCCTCTGTCCCCCACCAGGATATCCCGCCTACAGGAGAAACAAGACCTGCAGCACCTCAACGACCGGTTGGCCGTTTACATTGACCGTGTCCGGTCGCTGGAGCTGGAGAATGACCGATTGATGGTCAAGGTGTCTGAGAAGGAGGAGGTTACTACCAGAGAGGTGGGTGTAAGGAAGCTACCGCTGCCCGCGGCTTTGCTTTGACAAAACAGCTGAATGAGAAGCAAAGAGGCGCGATTAACTTGTAACTGTCGGTTAGAGGGGAGCGTTGGTCGGATGCAGGATTGGCTGGATCTTTGTGGTGCTATTGATCAGGAAATCCAACTGGTCCTCAAACAGAACTGTTGGTCATTGTGCCCAGTTGCTGCTCCTGATTTCAGCCTTAGTGATCACCATGAGAACGGGGACCGAGTGAGCTTGGTGTTTTATCAATGAGAGCCAGCCTGCCCACTCTAACGGGGATTTAACAAACTTCAACAAATCTAGTAACAAGTAATGCTGTAAAACTAAAATAAATTGTGGAGGTGTTTATTGTTTACCTTCAGTTACCATGGACACATTGGTTTGCTATTTGCAAATATATCTCTTATAATGATCAGCAGACTGGTTCTTGTTGAACAGGTTGCATAGTTGTGTTGTTAATGGTGGACACAGTGGGTCCTTTGCTCCTGTCAGGCTGCCTGTAGAGGTGCCTGAGCTAAAGGGAGAGACCTGCTGGTGTCCTCCAGAGAGGATGAAGGGTTTCCTGGGAGGATGGATGGACTCATGGTCAGCTGACTCCAGCATGCACCACAGAATGCTGGCCTATAGTTCGGTTGGTCGGAGAATTTCAAATAAAGTTTCACATTCATGTTTAGAATTTCTCTACAAAGACATGAAAGTGTTATTGGGAGTTATTGATTAAACATAACTCCCATTTTACCTTATCTCATCCGTTCTATTCCTGGTAGATTTGCCTGACAGAGCTGCTTCACTGCTGCTGTTTTCTGTGCTTTAGGTAACAGGCTTGAAGGCTCTGTATGAGGCAGAGCTGGCTGATGCTCGGCGGGTTCTGGATGAAACGGCTAAAGACAGAGCCAGGCTTCAGATCGACCTGGGGAAGGTCCAGGCTGACCTGGATGAAGCCACCCGGAGGCAAGTGAAGACCTGCTGCAGCGTCCTAAGGGAAGACATGCAGTAACACTGGGGAATAATGTGATGATTGTATGGCTTGTGATAAAGACATATCTGAACAGTGTTGTCTTCCTGCTCTGGTATATTCCAAAAACAGAGTCCATGCAGTTTATCTAGTAACTCTTATCTTTGTCCCAACAATCTGGTAGAACTGAAAAAGTTGCATCTGCTGTTTGAGAGATCCAGATGCCCTATAAACATATTCTGCTGTATTAAACAGTGAGCAGCACCAAATACACGTACAGCTCCAAAAATAAGAATATTTTGAAAACGTATTTGCTGTTCCTCATATTAGAAGTGAAAATTCATCACAGTGCATTTATTTCAAGCTTTTATTTCTTGCAATTTTGATCCTTATGACTTAGAGAATGAAAATGTAATTTGTTTATATTAGAGCTACAGCTAATGATTATTGTAGTAATAGTTTATTCTGATGATGAGTCAATTAATCAGATAAAAAATTGGCTGCACATTAGGTAGATTTCTTATTTAACTACTTTATAATGCTAAAAATACTTGCAAACGCAAATAAACAAATAATGTAATTCCTCTTTTTAATGAAACAATAAACAATTTATTTTCTAAAATGCAATAGCAGCATTCCAACATGTGAAAACCTCAGCTCTTTCTGCTGGACTGAACATAGTGTAGAGCTGACATGGGGATTATTTTTTTTGGATTAACTCAACTGGACAGCCTAATAAGAGATTATATTTATTCATTCATGTATTTTACAAAATTGGAACCAGGTGAAGCTAAAATTGCTACTGGAGGAGTTCTGGGTCTAACATATTAACAGACGATGTTTTTATTCTAACTGAAAACATTTTATTTTTTTAATAGTTTTGGCTTACTAACTGCTCTGACTGGATTGTTTCAGCAAATTTTCTTTTTTGAGTCTGTATAGTCCAACCAACAATTAACTAATTACTAAATTAGGCAATGATTAACTACACTAATGTGTTGACTTTATACATAAACTAGGGCTTCAGCCAAAGTATATCTGTATGCATGGTGACACTGTGTGCAGCTCTGTTTGAGTTGATTGTGAACATTTGAGCGTTCTGAGTGAAGGTCTGTGTGAGCAGAGGAAGTTATCTTTAACACCCTTTTTTTTTTTTGCTCTCAGTTCCAAAAAGAAGGACAGCGATCTGGCTGCAGCACTGTCCAGGGCCAACGGGCTGGAAGGGCAGCTGAATAAGAGCGAAGCAACTCTTGCCACTGCTTTGAGTCAGAACGCTGCACTCATTTCAGAACTTGCTGATGTAAAGAACCAGCTGGTGAAGGTAGGTACTATATGGGTCTCTGCTAATAACAGTTATGGAGTAAAACTAGAGAGTGGTGAGCTGATTGACAGCGGGGGCCCAAGCCTCCAGGTAGGTTCTGGTCTGGTCTGGTAGATGCTCTCTCTCTCTAGCCTTCTTGGAATGGCCGCTCTCCTCGTTTCAGTGGAACATTCTGGGACTTCAGTCATCAAATTGCTCAGAGGATCTAAGAGCTCATGACACCTACCTTGTTCTGTGAGACTTCATCATGGCCACATTGACAAATGTTTGAGCCAGAACTTTAATGTAATTTTTATTTTATATAATTTTTTTTATTACACTGAGTTTTTTCTGTGTTATTGGAGTCTCATTGAAAATGAATTACGTGTATAAAGTTGAAAAACTCCAATAAATGTTTGCAGTTCCATCTCCAGATTGACCACTAAGGGTTGTGTGTCTGAGTGAGTTGGTTTTATCTACCTGAACCAGGGGCGAGCCCATCTGTAGCCAACAGGAAAAGTCAATGCTGGTAGCCAACATTCAACCCAAGGGGAGCAGCATTGAGATGGTTTTAGACTAAATATTTAAGAAGGAAGGGCTGCACAATGGTTGGTAGCACTGTTGTCTTGCAGAAAGAAGGTCCTGAGTTCGATTCCCAGCCTGGGGTCTTTCTGCATGGAGTTTGCATGTTCTCCCTGTGTATGCATGGATTCTCTCCGGGTACCCCGGCTTCCTCCCACAGTCCAAAAACATGCATGACTGTTAGGTTAATTGGTTTCTCTAAATTCTCCCTAGATGTGAGTGTGTGTGTGCATGGTTGTGTGTCCCGTCTCTGTGTTGCCCTGCGACAGACTGGCGACCTGTCCAGGGTGTACCCTGCCTCTCGCCCTGAACGTTAGCTAGAGATAGACACCAGCACCCCTCCTGACCCCACTAGGAACAAGGATGTACGGATAATGGATGGATGGATGGATTTAAGAAGGAAACAAATTTATACAAAAATGTCACTGAAACAAAAGATAGAACCCTTAAGGTCCAATTGGCATAATTTATCTGTAAAAAAAAGTCTGATTTAGGCTAATTCTTGTTTAAAATGTTGAACAACCAGCCAGTCAAATTGCATGAATGAGGTCAGGAAATATCTAAAGTAGAACTGAAAAAAAATCCATCCAGTTAGGAGTCAAAAATACTAAGAGGAAGTAAGTACTTCATCCTGTGTATTACCATAGTTACCCAGTCCACACTAATATGTCATAATCATAGAACAATATAGAACACTAGTCATCTAGTGTAAGCTAGCTAGAACTAAATTTTTCTTCTGCTTTTCCTACCGGACCAACCCCCATCTGTTTTCACTAGAACTTAATGATTCATCAACACTCCTCTCTAGTCTCTAGCCCTCTACTGTTGGGCAACAGTTTTTTTTTTAAACTTTTCACCTATAAAAATGCTGAATGTTGTGTCATGCAGGCTGAAGATAGCCATGCTGTGGCCAAGCGGCAGCTGGAGGCAGAGACCCTGATGCGTGTGGACCTGGAGAATCGCTGTCAGTCGCTCAGTGAGGAGCTGGAGTTCAGAAAAAACATGTTTGAAGAGGTAAGTGTGAGCAGCACTAGTTCACGTTTTCTTCTTATTTAAACCATATTTGTTTTTAACAAGTGAAAGCAACAAACTAAACAAAAGTTTAGGTACAGAAAGCAGAATGAACTAGATTTTCTGCATCAGTGACAGAATCCAGAAATTAAGACTTGTTTAAAACATCTAGCAGCATCTAGATAAGAACTGTCAATTGGTTAGGCCTATCACAATAAACAATAAATCAATTAAATGCATGAGAAATTGAAACAAGCTTAATAATTTCCATCTCCATAATTTATCATTTTCTCTTTTTACCAAAAACTGGATTACAAAAGTCTTCAGTCTGGTGTTTTGGTCTCAACTAGCTGTTTTTTTTATTTTTTTATTTTTTTTTTATAAAGGACAATTTTAAAAAGACTTCATAATTCATTTTATTTGTTGTTTTGTTTATTTATTTTGGACATTAAACACATCTTACAGTTCCAGAATCTAAAGTTTATTGATCTTTGAGAATGTGTTTGTCCATTATTATATCATTCAAATCAAATGAAATCAAATTTTATTTGTATAGCACATTTCAGCAGCAAGGCATTTCAAAGTGCTTTACATCATTACAAACACAGAAACACAATGTAACATAGAATCAACAATCAAAACAGGACATTAAGTAAAGTTCCATCAATAAATTTGTAATTGATTACATTTCAAATACAATTCTAAACAGGTGGGTTTTTAGTCGAGATTTAAAAGAAGTCAGTGTTTTACAGTTTTCTGAAAGTTTGTTCCAGATTTGTGGTGCATAGATGCTGAATGTTGCTTCTCCTCGTTTGGTTCTGGTTCTGGGGATGCAGAGCAGAACCAGAACCAGAACCTGAGAGGTCTGGAAGGTTGATACAATAACAGCAGATCTTTAATGTATTGTGGTGCTAAGCCGTTCAGTGATTTGTAAACTAACAACAGTATTTTAAAGTCTATTCTTTGAGCTACAGGGAGCCAGTGGAGGGACTTTAAAACTGGTGTTATGTGCTCTATCTTCCTGGTTTTAGTGAGAACGCGAGCAGCAGCGTTCTGAATCAGCTGCAGCTGTTTGATTGTTTTGTTGGACAGACCTGTGAAGACGCTGTTGCAATAATCAATACTACTGAAGATGAACGCATGGATGAGTTTCTCTAGATCTTGCTGAGACATTAGTCCTTTAATCCTGGAAAAATCCATTACTATTACATTACTTGAAAATGGTCTTAAAACAATCCTATCGTTTATTTACCACAGCTGTGTTAGATTATCTAATAGCAGCGGTAGCTAGTCTTCCAAAATAAACATCAAGCCTCTGTGTATAATGTATCCAACACACAGAGTGAGGGAAAAAAAAGTGGTTTTGAGTCATTCTTTAATGGATTTTCTGCGTTATTTTTACCTTTGCTTTGGCGCCATGCACTAAATTAATAATACCTGCATCTCCAGGTTTCATTTGGTCAACAGAATCGCAGCAGCGTGGCTATAGATGGCAAATAAAAGTATTTTTGTCCTTGAGCATTGTGGGCATGAGCAACATTTCCTGATGCAAACATGCAGGGAGATCACAGAGAAATTCAATTAAAAGGATTCCAGATTTTATAATAGTTAATTTGTCTAGTCAAAAAGCAGTGTAAAAATAAGAAGCGAACTATAGAAGTGGATGGAACCTGCTCACAGCAGACCCATGGCTCCTGACAACATAATGGCTATGGATTCAAGCTCCAACATTGCAGTCATATTGTAAAATGAAATTAATACTCTAGAATCAGGCGTCTGACAGTGTGTGTCCCTTCAGGAGATGCGTGAGAGCCGCCACCGCCAGGAGCAGAGGATCGTGGAGGTGGACTCTGGAGTCAGGCAGGACTACGAGTCTAAACTGGCGCAGGCTCTGCAGGTAAGCACCTGGAGTAGAGAGGGAACGAAACATTTAGGGAAGAACTCTAGTGAACAACTTTTTAGAACTATTTTCATGTTCTGTCTCACAAAACGTCTCCCATGACTGCTGCTGATTTTCTCATTACATTCTTACTAAACAACTTCCCAATGGAAATCAATAAAGTATATTCTATTCTATTTTATTGAAACAGTCAGAGCTTAGGACGACTGTGTCTGAGGATAGCAGCAGCAGCGGAAGAAGCTCTTGTTAGGGGAACTGTGTGGCAGACGTTTCCTTCCTTAGACATTTTTCAGTTGCCAGGGAAGCGACCTTATAAGTGATCACTGGTGTTAACCCCTTCTAGAGGTTTGAACATGGAGTTCACAAGGTGATGATTGCCTGCTGTAGCCCATGATCCCACCCTGACCCCCAGCTGCTGACCAGAGCTTCTGCAAATCTCTGAAAATCAGACTGTGAGAGTCTGCATGGTTAACAACAGCCCCCCTCCCCCCCACTGCCACCCCCTTAGTGACTCTGTCTTTATATTTGGTGACATTTTAGACAAAGAAAAACAGCTTTGCAGCATTTCCGTGTATGAACAGTGAACAGCAGCAGCTCTGGTAAAACCTGAGAGAGGAAACATGATGAGGAGGAATGACGTGGGCTCAGTGAGGTTGTTTGGTTGTTTATACCACTGCTTAATTTTCCCATCAATGCTGGACCTCTTTTACTCCATAATGACTCTCAAACTGAGCTGCTGGTTAAATGCTGAAGCGTTGCAATTAGCTGCAGGTCTGAGCAGACTGTTGGAACAGAACGCTGAGCTGACTCCCAACTAATACAACAGTGTAGGACGAGGAGTTTGGTAGTGAAACGTGTTAACGTGCAGAACCTCAAGGCAGCGTGTTTGTGTGATTTGTCTAGGACCTGAGGAAGCAGCATGACGAGCAGATTTCTCTCTATAAGGAGGAACTGGAGCAAACCTTTAAGGCAAAGGTAACGTAGCAGTCAGCGTTCAGCCTGCTCAGTGGAGTCCTGAGCCCCAGTGTTGGTGTTGGTCTGCTTCCAGCTGGAAAATGCCAAGATGTCGTCAGAGATCAACGACAAGGCCATGGGCGCGGCCCGCGAGGAGCTGCAGGAATCCCGAACCCGAATGGAGAGCCTGGGCTACCAGCTGGCCGCACTGCAGAAACAGGTACGCTTCACCTCCACACACACACACACACACACACTCACCCCCACACACACACACATACACAG
Organism: Xiphophorus hellerii; assembly: GCF_003331165.1. Classification (NCBI taxonomy): domain Eukaryota; kingdom Metazoa; phylum Chordata; class Actinopteri; order Cyprinodontiformes; family Poeciliidae; genus Xiphophorus; species Xiphophorus hellerii. Next base: position 28,906,874 of record NC_045680.1, read on the forward strand.
TGTATCCCCTTGTGGGGACCAGGATTCGGTCCCCATAATGTAGTATGTGTCAGGAAAATCGTCCCCACAAGGTATTACAAACAAACGCACACACACATTCAAACACACATACATGTTTGCGTGGCTATCTCTGTGGGGACTTTCCATTAATTTCTACTGCCTACACCTTACCCTTATCCTAACCCTAACCATTACATACCTCACCAAGACTTAATTCACACCTTAGTCCTAAATCTAACCCCTGACCCAAAAACAGCATTTCCCATTGTGGGGACCAGGCTTCGGTACCCACAAGTAGCAGTGGGTCCCCACAATGTAGTATGTGTCAGGAAAATGGTCCCCACAAGGTATTAGAAACAAACGCACACACATTGCAACAGGCCAGCGATGGGTTCTCCTCCCAGGCTGCGGTGTTGAGGAACCGGCTGTGCTTGCAGGTGTCGGCCTCAGAGGACCGCATCAGAGAGCTGGAGGACATCCTGTCTGCAGAGCGCGACAAGCACCGGCGTGCTGTTGAGGCCAAGGAGCAGGAGATGACCGAGCTGAGAGAGAGAATGAACGCTCAGCTCAGCGAATACCAGGAGCTGCTGGACGTCAAGCTGGCTCTGGACATGGAGATCAATGCATACAGGAAGCTTCTGGAGGGAGAAGAGCACAGGTACTGGAATACACAATATCTGCAAAAAAAGATTATTCCTCCAGGAAGAAACAAATGGCTTCTATCTGAATATTTGGCCTAAAGGGACTGAGAGGCTGCAGCAGCTCACCACTGCTTCATGCTGGATGAGCTCACTTCCTGTTTGGCTCACCAGAAACCCATCTGATCTTCCTCTGCAAAGGTCTGGCAGTTCTGCCAGTTCAATTTCTCTCTGCCCCCCTTGTTACTAGGCCTGTCGCGATAAACAATAAATCAATTAATCGCACGATAAATTAAAACTATCGACCTCATTTTAATTATCAGCTTTATCGTTTCTTCCGGCCTTTTTCTCTTTCTGTTGATGACCCTGAATGAAAAAGGGCCCAACTCCGGTGCTCTCCACTGACTCCTCCCCTCCTAATTTCCTTAGTGTAAAGCCCAGCGCACACTACACGATCTTAGAGCTGTCGGCCGATTGTCGGCCCATTTTCAAAACCTGAGACCACAAACTAGTAGACAGAAATCCTTGGTATAACGGTTCGATCGGGTTCGTTCCTGCTGTGTGGTGTCCAACAATGGGCACAAAATAATGGCTACAAGTCCAGTGAACTAATTTTAAAACCAGCATTAATCAATGTTTTACTACAATCTATCTGCAATGCATGTGGCTTGTTTCAGCGTAAAGTCCTGACTGAATGAAAATCATTAGAACCTATTTATGTCACGTTAAAGAAGAACAGCTGAAAAGTTACCGGGTTTATCAACTGCGGTAGCAATTTCACTCCAACTCCTCCCCTTGTCATTTCTATATTCTTTGCACAAAATGTTGAATAAACATTAATGTTGTTTCCACGTATCATCTCCAATGTCCGCTGGACTTCGGGTTGCCAGGTGTCAGCTGTTTGGGATTCCACTCTGTAATTTCCCCTCAGAAAGCAGGAGGGGAATCTGCGCTTTCTGATTGGCTACCTGTTACATTCAACAGGCTGTCTTAACTCTCCCAGTCGGGGAAAACCTCTGATTTAGATCGAGTGGCCACAACTATCTACCGTAACACACCGTAAACTACAGGATGATTGGTTACGAAATCGCAAGCGACAATCTGAGAGAACGGCCAACGTTCTAAGATTGTCGTAAGGGGAAAATCGGAGCAAAAAATCATGTAGTGTGAACTATTGCATCAGATAGTCGATGTGCCCATCTTCTCTATTTAAATCTAATTATTACCGAAGGGCAATATAATATACAGACTTCATAATCTGCACTCTTTTGGTTGAATGCAGTATTTATTTCCACTTTGGCTTTATGTTGTTTAGTTTTTATTCAAGTACATTTTCTGTTAATGGAGACTGAGAATTCATTTTATTTCTGTTTTTGGTTTTGTTTATTTTGTTGATCAGTTCCAGTGTTAAGTGTTCTTATAATAAAGTGCATCTTTCTTTGGCAGGAAATCGCATGCATTATTATGTAATTTCCATTAAATAAATGTAAAAAGGTCTTCAAACAATATTATTGTTTAATTATCGCAATAATTTTTGAGACAATCGCTCAGCAAAATTTGTTATTGTGACAGGCCTACTCATTACTCCTCTTGGCTGCACATGCTCAGTTAACTACAGTACAGTCACCCCACTGTTGCCAACTTAGGGATTTTTAGCTGTATTTAAATTATTGAGCTTGTTTTAATTTATCCTGCGATTAATTGATTTATTGCGACAGGCCCAGCCCCACCCAGCTCTGTCTGAGTGATTCTCATGGGTGTTTGTGGATTTCACAGAGCAGAATAACTGAACACAAGTGTTCACTGGAAGAGGCTAAGACATTCCTCATGTGACCTCTGACCTCTGGGTTTTGGTGGTCCTGTGGGAGTTCTGCTCAGAGGCCTCTTCTGACGTTCCTGGGGGCTCCTGGTGCATGATGGGATTGAAAGCTGCAGGGCCGACCAGGGTCATCAGAGTCAGCAGAAGGAAACATTAGGATTGAAAACTAACAACTTTTATGACTATAGGTGGTTTAATTGGTGACAAATGTTTTTGGTCTGCTGTGATTATTAAATAATAAACCATCATGCTTTTGTTCAGACTGAAACTGTCCCCAACTCCATCGGCCCAAGTTACAGTTTCCAGGATATCGGGCTCGTCCTCTTCCCGTTCCTCCAAGAGGAAGCGAGGCGAGGTGGAGGCAGCCGACCTGTCGGAGTTGGCCAAGGGAGACGAGCAGCTGCTGGTGTCTGAGGAGGCCACGGCCAGCGGCGCCGTCACCATATCACCCACCGACATGGACGGAAATGCCGTCACACTCAACAACCAGAGTGAACAGGTGGGTTCCTGACACAGGATAGACCCACTGGGTAAGCGGTCGGGGCTTCACTGACACCTGGTGTGTTGCAGGACCAGCCTCTGGGCAACTGGAGGCTGAAGAGGCAGGTTGATGATGGAGAGGAGGTCATCTACAAGTTTTCCCCAAAGTTTGTTCTGAAGGCTGGCCAGTCCGTCACGGTGAGCTGAGCTGAGCTGAACATGCTCAATTAGGAAGACAAAATGTTTCTCTGCCTGCTGTAGGCTGAGGAAACTGCTAGTAAACACAGAAGATCCAAACTAACCATTTTCCTAGTTTAAGGAAAAATTCAGATTCATAAACCACATGAACAAATGTGCCCACAGGCCTATCACCATATCGCATTCTGCTGGACCATAAATTGCCCCAGAAGTTGTTGCAATAAATAATAATATGATTTGGAGACTATTTTCAAGTAATAGAATGGCAATGGCATAATATTGCAACAACACATTCTCAAAGATGAATAAACCCTAAATCCTAATAAACATTTCACACTGGAACTGGAAGATGTGCTAAATATATTAAATATATTAGGATATACAGTACAGACCAAAAGTTTGGAAACACCTTCTCATTGAATTCAATGAGAAAGTGTGTCCAAACTTTTGGTCTGTACTGTATATTTAGGATTAGGATATCTGTTGATTAGTCTGTTTCAAATTAATAAGCAGAAACTACAAATAAAACAAATTATGTGTCTGTAAAAAAAAAAGTCCTTCAAAAGATCGGCCAGTTGAGACCAAAACACCAGACTGAAGTATTTTATCATCCAGTTTTTGGTAGAAAGAGAGAAACCATCATGCAAACAAAAATGATTGAGTTTGTTTTATTTTATTATGTGATTAATTGATTTGTTGCAACAGGCCTATGTACCCATAATACAATATTCTGCTATGCAATTTCTGCATAATGGAAGGAGAAACAGGTTTTGTTTGGTTTTGAATCTGAAATAAACATGGAGTTAATTATCCATCTCTGAAATTACATTAAAACAGCCAGTAAATAGAAAAGAATAGTGATTAACCAAACATGTCTGTCTGTAGCCAGCAGTGGCTTTCCTGTTTAAAATTAAACACAACCCACCCAAGTAAACCATAATAGTGCACACATTGGTGGTTCTGCCCACAGGTGTGGTCTGCTGATGCAGGTGTGGCTCACAGCCCACCCACTGACCTGCTGTGGAAAAGCCAAGCTTCCTGGGGAACAGGAAGTGTCATCATCACCTCTCTGACCAACGTGGATGGCGAGGTAAAGATGTCCGACCCACCTCATGATTTCCATTTACTTCCTAAAGTGTGCTGGCAGTGTGTGCCGATGACAAACCAAGGGTCTTCATTGTTGTGTTGACTGAGCAGGAGGTCGCCCGCCGCAGCGTCACCAAGACTCAGGTGGAGGTTGAGAACGGAGATGGGACTGAAGAGGAAATGGCTCAGAAGGTGATTCTGTAAAATGCGAAGCCTAAATGTGTTGCATGCAGAGCCTGGTAGCCTTGGTAACCTTGGCTCTGAAGTGTGACCTGTTTCATTATTAATTTTTTGTTGTGGATTTTTTGTTTGCTACTTTTTCATCTTTTCTGACTTAATATTTCTGTTCTGTTTTCAATAAATGGACATCTTTGTGTTTTCCTCAACAGGTCAAAGTGTCATCTAGAGAGTGCACCATCATGTGAAGTCCTCTGGTGATATTAAAGCCTTGGAGCTTCTCATCTCTTTACTCACTTTTTTATATGTATTTTTTTATTGAAAGACACTCAGATGTTGTTTATCATCTGATGATGTTTTTGTTGGTCCAAGAAATCCTCCTCCGTATAGAAATGAGGTTTCTCTTCGACAGAATATAACCAGTAAAACCAGTGGGTCCAGAAGCAGTGTTCCAGTTGAACATCCCCTCATTAATTTCAGATTTAGTCCTAAATGAGTGAACATATTATTTTTAATGATTCTTTTTTGATCCTCTACAACTGACAGGAGGTCGAAACCTAAAAGACGAGCTGAGCTCAGCTCAGCTCAGCTCAGAGTTTTTCCTTTGAAAACATTTCCTTTCATCTCTTAAACACAAACACTTTTTAGATTTACATAAGTTAGAAGGAGGACAGATGGAATAATGCATAATGCTGTTTGCAGGGATTTGTCAGGTTAACATTTCCCTGCCATCAGTCCTCAATACATCCCTCTGTTATCTTTATTCTGTTACTTTTTCTGTCATTTATCCCAAATATAAATCAGTTCATTAGATGATCACCAAATCCAACATTTCTGTATGGAAATGCTTTTTAAGGTTTAGAATCTTGATATTAAAGCATGTATACCAATTCCAACTGGTGATAAATATAGATTTCTGCATATGGACAAACAGCTGGCGTAGAGTTGATCTTATTTAAACTCCATGTTAGTTTGAAATGAAAATGTCCAGAATGTATTTGCTGCCATTGACTGGTTTGTAGTGAGAGAAATGTATCCAGTGTGTGTTTATTTGGCTACATAGGAGCATGTGAAACACTAGGAGGAATGTTTGCCAGTTGTCAGTACAGGAACACGCAAATGGTTTTTTTTGTGTGTTTTTTTTTAATAATTAGGCCCGAGCAGCAAAGCGCTGCGAAGGCCTATTGTATCTGTACTGTTTATTATTTGTTTTAATAATTTTTCTAAAATCAGCTTTTTTTGCCCAGTTCTTAAGAGCACATGGGATGAAAGCAAGTACAGATTTTAAAACTCATATTTTCAGAATAAAGTTACTCGCAGCCATACCTGATTAACTTTATTACTCGTGTAATAAAGTTACTCATGTAACTTTACCAGGCGGCTCCCCCTTCAGCCCCCTGGTAAAGGGGGAGCTATATGTTGATCCTCTGGTTGCTATGGAGATAAAAACAGACAGTAAAATTCTGACCTGTTGCCTCCTCTTCCTCACATCAGCTCTTCCCTTCATCTCCAGTTTAGCAGTTTGTGTACCTTCAGGCCAGCTTAAGTCACTAACCATGATCACATGTAAGCTTTCTGTAGCTCACTATGCTGTTGAACTGGGAGCAATGGGACTGTGCATTTCCACTGTACATTCTCTGAACTTTGGGCTCACAGTAAGAGGCAGCCATGTTGGCCCCATGACACTAAGAGCATTTAGGAATGCCTTTGTTTTCAAACCCTTGGTTTTGGGTGTTTTGGACAATCTCCAGAAACATCTGCTGACACTAGGTTTGTCTTAAGGAAGACAAAGCTAGCATCGGCTGTCACACATCATCATCCCACGCTGGTTGGCCAGACACTGTCTTATTCTAAGCTACAAAACATCACAATGTCTGGAGGTTACCTAGTGGAGAAGACCACATGTCAGAACTATGGTGAGTTATTGCCTGTTTGTTTGTTTCCTGCCACTGACCAGGGATGACTAACATGTCTTCCTGGTGTCCTCTCCACCCTACGCTACATCAGAAGTTGATTGACTTTCAGAATAAATCACTTACTTTATTAAAAGGCCTTAGCATCAGTGATGAGCTGTGTTTGAAACAGTTTAAAGGACTGCCGTTTCTCTTAGAGAAGAGAATCATGTTGGTCTATGTTTTCTCTCGCATCTGCTTGGTGTCAAATACCAAAGCAGCAACTTGCTTTAAACCCGGTCATCTCCAGTCCACAGCCATCGTAGATCCCTGGACAGGAGGCTCCTATGATGCAGTGATTAAAGTGATCATCATCCATACTAGTTACTGTAGTACATGAGAAATGTTTGATTTGGTTTGAGGTATTTTAGTAACTGACTTTTTCTTGTGTTGGAATGCTGTGCTTTATAATGTTAGCTTGGTTTTTCTTTTATTTTAAGTTTGTGATTTTGTAATAATTGTGTTGATATTTACTATGATAATTGAATTGGGAGTTTTGTGATGAACTGTTTGTAGATTGTTGAACCAGCACTGGTTCTGCTACATGTGAAGCAGAACCTGAACATGTAGCCATAGAGATATGAAAACTAGCCTGATCTGAGAACAGCAGCTTATCAGCAGAGCGCCACCACCTGGCTGCTCCACATGCTACAGTCTCTGGTAGATGAGTTCAAGCTGACTGTTTTACATTAGATAATTAGATTTTATGGAGAAAGTTTCAAGTCTCACATTTTAAGAGGCACATTTGCCTTTCATGTGAGATATGATATGGCTAAACACCAATTCTTTTATCCATAATGACCTGGTAACCTACTTTTTTACATACAATAAAGATTTTACATTTAATTTATGGGATTACTTGTTTTTATTTAAGGTTTCATAAAGTACTTGCAGGTTTTAGTCTAGATCAGTGATGAGAATACTGTACAATTCTCAACATGTTTGATTATCACATTTGTTGCCCTTTCATTTTTAAAACACTTCATTGTTCAATACATTTTATTTAGCAACTTTCACTAATGAAAATTACAAAGTGCTGCAGAATTTTAATGTTACTGTGCACAGTTAGGTAAGTCTTGTTTTAGGATTCTTTTAATTAAGTACAGTGCTCCTAGTTAATCCAAAATATTAAGCCTCCAAAAGTAAGAATATATATATGCACAATTTTACAACTAAACAAAAAACAGTTTTCCATCAAACTTTTGTATTTTCATCTGAATGAAAATTCAAACCTTTCAACAAACATTTCTGACATTTAAAAAAAAAAATTTTAACAAGAGATCATGGCTATCCTTTTCAATAACAATGATCGGCTTCCCATTCATGAAGCCCAAAGGTTTTTTGATCTGTTGATCTACTTACTCTGCAGCAGCAACCTAATCCTCCGACTGGTCAGAGAGTTGAACAGTTCTTCACTGGAAGTCTCCCACTGAAGAACCGTCAAAAGTTCTTAACTGGGTTCAGGTCAAGTGAAGTCAGAAGTGTTTCATCCTTTTCCAACCAGCCATTCAGAGGAGGACTTGAATGCATGTGATGCTGCGTTGTCCTGCACGAAAATCTTTTTTTATTTTTTTTAAGGCACAGACTTCATTCTGAACCACTGGGTGAAGGAAATATATTCTAAAAACTTCCCGTAGTTAACATGCCACCAGACATGGATCGGAAAATATAACAATGGTCATTATGACCTAACAGTTCCACTAGAGGACGGCTGAGTCACTCAAGACTTCATGCAACATGATCCAGGAAGATGAGTATTCTGTACAGAAAGTGAAACATAATGTTTAACTGCAGGAAAGAGCTGAATTAATGAGTCCTGGACAGAAAAAAACACCATAAGACCTTTTGAATATCTGAAGAAAGAAATAATTGGGTGTATGTTATAAGATTATCCTTATTGGATGGAAACTTGGTTAGTTAAAATAATTTAGTTGGGTCTTCGAGCTTGCTTGTTCAGATTCATATTCTTATCAGTAGGTGGCAGAAATCCTCCAAATTGATGTTGGGAAACCGTCATTACAAAAGAAGAAGAAGACTGTTGCGGCGGCTCCCGGAGCTCCAGATGTTGTTGCTGTGTTAAAAGGCTGGTTTTCAGGATGCTGTTGGTTTTATCTGAGGATCATAAGGAACATCTGAGCTTCCTGACCAAGGCTGATGGTTCCGGTAAGAACAGTCTGCGGCTGCGCACTGCTGCGTGTTGAAGGTGAAGTCCAGAGATGGTGGTCTGAGCTTCGGAGCAAACAGAACAGAGCACACTATTCCTTTTGTTGGTCTTCAACTACAGAAGCATTGGAGGTGGATTTTCATAGGCTGTGTAACTCGTCCTTTCCAACAGGACATCAAACCAATCAATAGTTTCTGAGCTCTCCACCCTGTCTGGTGTTGAGCTTTATGCTGTGGACGGTCACATGACATCAGAGACAGCAGCTGATCCAGCCTCGATACTCGCAAATCAAATACCAACAGCCTGAGAGATTACTACCGTTTTTCTGAAGCTTCAGGCATGTTCTTAAACTTCAGTAAATGTGAATTAATGGCTTTCCATGATTACTTGCTAGTGACACCATATGGTTAAAGACAACGTCAAATACAAGAACGAATAGGATGTAGAGAGAAAAGAGTAACTTTGATTAAAGTGCCTACCCTAAGAAACCCATTTATCTAAATTTGAATTATTTGCCCTGTATGCTATGTTAATATTCCTCAAAAGATTATTAAATTATTCAACCAAAAATAATTGTAACTTTAACTGGAGGAATAAACATAATTATATTTGGAAAGATTATGTACAAAATCATTAGGTAAGGCGGCCTAACGCAACTGACTTTGACCGCTGCTTTAAAACTGAGATGGCTACAAAACTTTTTTTTAACCAATGTGAAACTTTTGGCACACTATTCCTTTTAAAATAGTTTTCAGGTTGGGTAGCATTGATTTTTTTGGTGTAATTAAACTACCTGTTAAATTATCTAAGTTCTTCATTATTAAAAGATAATGGAGAATATTATATACTAGTCAAATAGAAATCCTACCACATCGCCCCCAAATATGTCTGGATTTATGATGAGTACTGTAATCTTATTTTGATTCATTCAGATATTTTTGTTGTCATTCAACATAAAATCAGATATGCTCTGCAGAAAAAAATTATGATGCATCATCATATCCATCATCATCATCATCAGAATCATATGGAAGAGGATTAGGGCCACTGAAGAAAAAGAATTCTTTTTAAATAAAGAATTCCTAATCCTCTTCCGTAGAATCAGAAACTGACTGGATAAACCATAAATGAATATAAAAAGAAGAATAAAAAAACAGTATAGATTAAAATAGAACATGAACCAGATCAAAAAATGGGAGGCAATAAGAACAAACTTTGCAATTTGTGCAAGAAGTAGATAAGAAATGTGTGCAAGAACATTCAACATGACATGATTTCCTTGTCTTGTCCCTTTCAGTGGTTGAAGAGTTTGGTCGCATTGCACTCGACTTCTTGAGGAAAGGAACCAACCCAAAGATCTATGAGGGGGCAGCCAGTAAGACTCCACCCTTTCTTTTTTGTGGCATTGTCATCTTTGTCTGCAGCACTTTCAGTGTATTAAAAATAATCTATTTTAGATTATCCATCAAGTTGTAATATTTATTAGGGGTGTCCTCATCCAATATTGATGTCAGTTATCTGATCGATATCAGTCAAAGATTGTATATTGGATTATATCGACCTTCATCTAAAATTTCTGATGTTAACGGCTTGCTGTCAGATCCATTCCGCTCCAGTATTTAGTCTGACCAGCAGCGCTTGTATCCCGCATGCAGAACTTTTGGTTAATAATAAATAGGTTTGTTGTTTTCATGCCTATTGTTGATTATTGTTTTGTGTTTGTGTAATATCAGATTCCATAATACAAAATAACAGAAGCATGTATGATTAATGCTGATATACAGGGTCAAAGCTGTAATATTGGTATTTTATTGTATTGTGGAAGTAATATTTATATAGAATAGAAATGCATTGCCATATGTACTGTCTAAAAAGCTAACCAGAGTAAACAGAAAAATCAGTTTTCTACTGATAATTTCATTCATTAGGAAGAAAATGACCAAATGAACCTGATTTTCTGGAACAAATAATTGGTACATCATGAATGAACTTTTAGAAAGATGAGTTCAGTTTTACAAGCGTGATTATTACCTGATCTGTAGATGTAGTAAATAATTTCAGTAAAACCTTTGGCTACTGACAGATTTATAAAAGAAAACAAAGCAACACATAATCTAAAGGGCACCAGAGAGTCTGGGAAGGTTGATAATGTAACCGGCCGGCATCAAAGCAGAGCAAGCAGGAAGCAGCCCAGGCTGCTGATGGCAGTAGTTACTGCTGAGGGTGAAATAGCTGCTTATTAGGTTTAGGGGGTAATTACTTTTCCCAAGAGGGCCATGGTGGCTTGGAGCTGGTCTTAACTTTTCAATGAATGGGAAAAAACAACAACAACAAAAAACAACAGTTTTTTATATTTACTCTGGGGATAAAAAACTGTCATAGTAACATTTGGTTGACAATCTGAAACATTTTTAAGTGGGACAAAAAACAGAGAATAAATCTGTGTGTGTATGTGTGTACCATGTTTTTTTACATCCTTGTGGGGACCTTTTTCTGTCTACATTGTGAGGTTGTGGGAACAAATCCTGCTCCCCATGAGGGGAAAAGCTGTGTTTGGGTTAGGTGTTAGGTTTAGGACTAAGGTGGGAATTGAGATCTCAGATCAGAACCTAATGATGGTTCCACCTCCAGCCAGGAGGAAAAGCTGACAGAAGCTCTCTGCCTGCAGGGAAGCTGTGTGTTCCTGTTGGGATGGTGCAGCATGGAGTGGAAGGCCTGATGTTCCTGATGACAGAGAGCTCTAAGCACATGGTGAGCAGGACACACCATCATCATTCAAGTGGCAGCTGCCTGACGCTATCCGCATCAATCTCCATTTCTCTGGGAGGAGAATAAAAATGAAAAATCACATTTCTCCATGAAAAGAACATCACCAAAAGAACCCCATATTTGTTTCATCGCCATATTTGACGTTGAAACAAATATTTCAGCGTCTTCATGCTTACTTGGCACCTTATCATAAACATTGCAGAGTTGTATATTTTCCCCACACAGTGCTTCACTCTTATACTGCAGTATGACGTATTGGTGGTTCTAGGGGGCTTTAGAACTGGAAACCAGCTCCAGCTCCCAGTTTTGTCTCGGTGGCCGTTAACTGTGCGTTCTCTTGGTTTCCTTCAGTATGACGCCTTCTTCAGTGTACTTGTGTTTGTCTGTTTGCTAGTTGTGGGAGATGCTCTGACTCTGCCTCCAATATAGTTACCCAGTGAACACGAAGAGTCAGTATACCATGGAGGAGCTTCACCTGAAATCCATGACTCATACAATCAATGTTTAAACAGATTTGTAAAGGAGATACAAACTCTTTACATGAACAAGGTTCTGGTGACTGGCAGAGTAATTACATACACATAGGCTGCATGTCCATCTTAGCTCACAGATAAAGATACATTAGCTAAGCATTTATTTGTAATTTTATTTTTTAAAATTTTTTTCATTTTGACATACGTACGTTAACGTAACAGATCAAGTTCCCACCCATCCTTGACCTGCACAAAATCAGCACATCATAGCTAAGATAGCTTTGCTAGTTACACTACAGTAAATATGACTGATATTTACCTTAGTATTACTCCCCATGTGGGTAGAGTTCTCAAAAATTGTGATCAAGTAATAGTTGTACTGTACTTATATTGATTAATAGTCAGATATGAATGAGGCAAGAGCTTGTTTATTGTTGTCTTAGCAACTGTCTGCCAAGATGGCTGTCGGTTACAAAGTTCACAGAAGTGTGACGTCACATGATAAGTACATATAGGAAAACTGTAGGGGAGCACTGATTTCCTTAATTTTAGGAAATTGTGATTGGCCAATACTTACATGTGAAGCTGATCTTATCCACAGATCTGATCTACTTCAGCAAAAGTTTAAAAATCACCCACTGTCCTCTTCTGCTTTTCTGTGACAGAGGTTTGACTGACAGACTGGCCCATCAGGTCATATCTGAACGTTTGCAGTTAAAAATAGCCACCCACATTTACCAACTCACCACTTTCTGACTACATTTTGTGACATTTCACACAAAAAAAATTGGTATCAGCCAAAATTGGAATGGGCAGGCCAGGCTTTTTAAATCGGCAATCAGCCGGAAAACTGCAATTCATGCATCCCTGGAAAATTCTACTACAGTAGCCACCCTTCAATCCAAAGAGGGCAGCACTGAGACAGTTTTGGGTCAGATAATTCAGAACTAAAGTCCACCAATTGTGCTGTCTCTCCTAAAGTTTACACAAAGCTCTAACAATTTGCATAAAAACATAAAGATGGCGCTCTTAAGAATCAATTTATACAGTTTATCATTAAAAAAGTTGATTTGGGCTTTAATTGCACTTTAAGCACACGAAGAGGTAAAGCACATAAAAAAAATCACTTTATTTGTTAGTACATTTTTTCCCCTCCATCTGCAGTTTAGAAATCAGCGTATTAACACCATTTAAAGGCTCTAGTGAAACCTGTGCATTATGTCTGGGTGGAGCACATTTGTTCAGCTGATGCATTTAGAGCGAGGCGAGGCTGAGCACAGACCAACGCTGACCTTGATCTTACTGACCTCACTGACTGCCCTGGGCCACATGTACCAACATGCTCTGTGTGCTCCAGGCACCACAAGCAGGCGGTGAGCCACAGTTTCCAACCTGTCTCTCTTTGTAAGTCCAGATCTCTGAAGTGGACTTCATGGACTCAGTGCTGGCTCTGGGATTTGGTGAAGAGCTTAACCAGAGCCTGCTGCAGGTGACATACAAACATTAACATTCAGATTTTATATATCTGAAGATCATATTTGTACCTGTCAGTTCAGTATGCTGAGGTGGCCTCTCTATGTTCCAGCTGTATGTGCAACACAAACATCAGATCCGCAGCATCCTGAGCCAGCTGCTCTGCAACCAGCCAGCCTACCACAACCTGGAATGGAGACTGGATGTCCAGGTTAGAAAAGTCATGTCTGCTGCTCTCTCCTGTTCCATCTCTGAAACATCTGAGCTCAAAGTAAAGAGTGGCACACACCCCCAGCTGAAGGAGGCAAGGTGGTCCTCACTTAGGGAACACATTTCTGCTTATCGTTTGTTCAATGAGTAATATTAATTTCTGTTCATCTATAAAGGAAATGCCTTCTTTTAAAAGGATAAAAAAAAAAACACAAGTAATGATTTTTTTTATTTGGATTGATTTCACATATTTATCCTGTAGACTCATGTAGGAATAAACAAGCAGTTGGGACAGACTCACTGATATGAGGCCGAGGCTCAGGCAGCGCTCTCAAACTCCTCATGGGCCGGTGGTGTTGCAGCTTTTAAATGTCTCTCTGGTTCACCTGGTTCCACCAGCAGCTCTATAGAGCTGCACTACATGCTTTAACTAAACACAGTTGCAGGACTCTGGCCCTGTAGGGACACAGTTTGATACCACTGTTTTACCATTGTACTTGCTGCCTTTAGGACTAGCTTGCAGCTGAAAACGTTTTGATTTGTGACACACTAAAATGTTTCATATCAAACTTGTTATATTGCATAAAGACAACATAACACAAAAAGTGTTTTTTAAATGACTGAATTTATTTTAAAAAATAGTGATTAAAATGTTTGACAGAAAGCAAAACCAGAGGTCTGCAGCTGTGTTAGTTGGATGTTATTTTTGTAATTGAGATGATATTTGTTATGAATTGGTTCAACATAAGTGAACTGAATTTATTCATATTGTATCAATCAGTCTTTGTCTCCTGCTTTTGGTTTCCTGCCAGTTGGCGAGTCGTTCAGTTCGTCATCAGATCGTTCCCATGGTGACCATTCGCCTTCTCCTGACTAGGAGTTCTGATGTTGGCAGCACCCATAGCTGCATGGATCTCCAGACGGACCCCAGAAGCCTCCTGCATATGATCTCCACTCTGGAAGCCGCTTTAGCTGCAGTGAAGACCAGTCATGCTCGGCGGATTTTACGAAATATTAAATGACTCCTCCAGAACACTTTTTCTGTGTGTGCTTGTGAGTGTGTGCCATTCTCTTATATGTTTTTGGTCATGTAAAAAATTACAAATAATTTCAGAACTTTTTTCACGTTATATGTGACCTAAAACCTTAACACACTTGAAAAACAAACAGAAATCTTTCAGGACAGGTGAAAGATTAAACAACTGAGATAATGTGATAGCATAAGTGTACACATTCCTCTGTAACTGGAGATGTGGCTATGTTCAGATTTAATCAATTACATTCAAACTCATAACTGGAGTCAGAACACACCTTCAGCTGTTCTAGTTCGCTTTTCCTGATATTTTATGGCCACATCTTCCAGCACAAGCCATGATCCACAGAGAACTTCCAAAGCATCAGTCAGGTGAAGGCTACAAAAGAATTTCCAAGGATTTAAATAACACAGTGAAGACTAACATCATTAAGTGGAGAAAATGTGGCACAACAATGACATTACAAAGAACAGGATGTTCGCCCAAAATTGATAAGACGAGAAGAAAACTGGACAGGGAGGCTGGCAAGAGGCCAACAGCAACACTGAGGAGCTGCAGGAGTTTCTGTAAGCGCTGTGCTACATGTGACAACAATCTCTAGTCTTCATATTTCTGGGTTATGGGGTGGGTTGGCCAGAAGGAAGCCTTATCTGACAAAGAAAAACATCCAAGCTCGGCTTTATTTTGTGAAACATCTGAAATCTCTCAAACGCATGTGGGGAAATGTCTTACGGTCTGATGAAACCGAGGTTGAACTTTCTGGACATAATTCAAAAAGGTAACACTGCTCATCACCAAAAGAACAGAAGAAGAAAGAATATTTACATCAAGCTTTGGGGCTGTTTTTTTTTTTGGGTGGAAGGAATTATGAACAGTTCCAAATACCAGTCAGTGTTGGAACAAAACCTTTAGCCTTCTGATAGAAAGATGAAGATGAAGTTCAGCTTTCAGCACAACAATGACCCAAAAAACATCTAAATCCAGAAAAGAATGGCTTCACTGGCATAAGATTGAGGCTTTGGAATGAACCGGTCAAAGTCCAGACCTGAATCCCATCAGGGTGATCTGAAGAGGACTGAGCACAGGCAGGGCAATTTGTCAGATTTGGAGCCGTTTTGCAAAGAAGAGTAGGCAAATGTTGCCACATCAAGATGTGCCACACTGATCCTACCAAAAATAAAAATATTTTTATTTTTTCTATTACAGCACTCAAAAAAGACTGAGTGCTGTAATAGAAGTCAAAGGTACTGCAACAAAGCATTAGTTTAAGGATGTGCATATTTGTGCAACCAGGTTATTTTAAGTTTTTTACTTTTACCCTTTAAAGTTTTCAGTTTGTTTTTAAATTGAATTGTACAGGTTATAGGTCAAATTAAAAGTGGAAAAAGTTGTGAAATTATTTCTTGCTGTCATTTTTTTACATCATGAAAACCTGGCATTTGAGCAGGAGTGTGTAGACTTTTTATATCCACCTGTGGAGGTTCCTCCATCTTTTCCCCAGTGTTATTATTTATTTCAATGTTTTCACACAATATATTTATAATTTCACTCTTTTTGTGTTTATTGCATTAGGTTGTTTACTATTATGGGTGCACACATTTAGTAAACACCTTTTGTTTATTTGAATTATTAACTATTTTGTTTTGCTGAGTTTGAAGGACTGGCTGAGTGAGAGGACTGGTTGAAAGGCAAACCAGGAAGTGGAACAAACCATCAGGCTGCTGGAAACAGGACTTGATGTTAAAGAACCTGCCTCTCTCTCTACTAATAGCATTACTCCTTAAACATTTTTGGTGTTAGGTTGTTTTGTTTTTACAGTTGTTTTGTAGTCAAAATGTGTTGGTTTGAATTACTTATTTATGTTTATGCATTGTTTGTCTTTGTCTCATCTCCCACCCCTCCTTGTTTGTGTAGGCTAGCCTTTGTGTATAAATTCCTGTGTGTTCATTGTGTGAGGTCAGTTTTTGGTTTGTTATCCTGAGTTAGGTATGCCTTAGTTGATTTCTTTTGGGCCCATTTTGTTATATTTTTGAGATTTGTTGTTGAAAGGCTTTTGGAAAAATAAATAGAAAATATTGTTTTATATACAGTATGCCTTTGTCCTTGTGCCTTACTGGTCGGACCGTAACACCACCAAAAGATAATATATATATAAATAAAACCAGTGAACCAGAACCAGCCTGTGTTCACTGGTTTTAATGGAGTACCACTCCTGCTTCGGGTCATTGCAGGACTTGTCCACACGTAGTTGGGTTTTTATATGCACTGTTTTTATATACACATATAAAACAGCTAATATTTAATCATGTTTCATGTTCATCCTCTACATTTGTACACTTAAAATAAAATAGCCTTCAGTTTACTTTCACAAGCATTTTATTACATGAAGTCTTTTTACAATATTTAATGTTAAAGTCTCCTCCTACAGTTTGGGCGGTCCGGTGAGCCTCCATCCTTCCATTTTGCCAACTTTAGTAAAAAAGGCCAGCGTTCCCAGAGCCAGGCAGCCTGTCGTACCAGTCATAGCATTGTGGGCTGTGGAGAAGCAGAGACCACCAAGTCATTCATCAACCAATCACATTTCATCCTGACCTCAGACTGCTTGTGAACACAGGAGGTTCACTGCAAAGTTAGAAAACCTAAATAAATCCTCCTTTTGGCAATGCTCCATTAAAGCCAATCAAAATAAGATATGATCAAAACATGAAGGTTTGATATGAAACAAAAAATTATTTTTCACACTGATTGGGCAAAGCTGAATGAAAATCAGTTTAGTCTTTATTGGTAGGAATTTGACCAGCAGACAGAAGCAAAGAGTGAAAATATCAAGAGAAAAAGAAGAACTAGAGAGCTGTTGAACTACAAACTCAACATTCTGATAAAAGATCTCGTTTGAGTTTTACTGTAAACCCTGACATCACTGTGTCATCTGCAGGATGGTTGAAGTTGCACTAATCCCTGCAGCATCGTCAGACTTCAATATTTTACATGACCTAAAATATCTCCTAAACATCAAAATTACCTTTTTTCTTTGTTTTCAGAAGAGAAACCCCCAATTGTTGCCCCTAAACTACTGAGTTCTGAGCCAAGTGTTTAATTCTAGTCTTCTCATACATGGAGTGAGGTCCCTGCAGTGTTCCAGTGTTCGGCCTGTGTTCACCACTTTTGTGCCATTCCTGCGTCAGCTCATTTCAGGACTTGTCCACGCGTAGTTGGGTCTTTATAAAATAAATATCTTTGTCACATCGTTTACAATAATAATATCATGCACACAGGAGAGTTTTCATCTACAGGAACCTGCACCATCTCGCCTGAAACGTTCGCTGGAGATGGGCACCAGCACCTCTCCCGACCCCACTAGGGACAAGGGTGTACAGAAAATGGATGGATGGATGAACCTGCACCAATCAGCCCCAACATGCCAAACCAATAGGGGGCAGTACAGCGCGAAGCTAATACTTATATAGCTAATACAGGAGTGTTGGTAGCCAATCAGATTCCTTCAAAACAACAAAGACTTCCAGTCAGCCAAACCTGGTGTCAGAAGGTTAATTTGTGAGGACACATATATAGGTTGAACTACTTTTAAACAGCATACAAGAATATAAAGCTAATAAAAATCATGACAAAATAAGTGGATATAAAGCAGATTGTCATGAGTCCTAAGCGAGCTTTGGTGACTGAAAAGCAACAGGCAGTCCGGTGGAATTCAAACATTCCATTTAGCAGGTATTACTTACTCCTGGCTCCCAGGAAGATGCCCGAGGCGCAGCCGCCGACAAAATAATTCAGTGGGTCATCTGGAGCCTCTCGGGCCTGAGCGGTGAGACATGTTGTCATTCCGAAGATGGCTCCCATAGTGGCTGGAAAATGCAAAGCTGCCAATATTAATGTTCAACATTACATATCAAGATGATGTGTAGACTTCTCAGTGAGCAAAGAACTTTCTGAGATCTGTGACAATGTTGAGGTCAGTGCTAAAAACCTCATCTGAAGCACTGAAGTCTGCATGTTCATGGCCAACAAAACATGGGTTCCAGATCTACTGGTGACTGGAAACTAGGAAGTTTTCTCCCTGGTAGGAATACAGATGTCTAGTAATGCATTATCAATCATAACAACAATATTAATACCAGATATCAATATCAGCCCACTTCAGATCAGAACTGAAGATCAGTGACCAACTGAAGTCCGTGATTCTTCAAAACAAAGTTTCAAAGTCCTGCTAGTAGTTTGATTTTAGAAGATGAAGTATTTCCTTACTTGTAAAACTGATACAAAAGCACAACTTCACAAGACACTCAAAATCCCTCATTTTATTTATTTTTTATTATTTTTCATGGAAGAATTCTCAAAAATTAATACTTTATTCTCCTAATATACAACTATTTTGGAAGCATAACGCTATTCTCGTACTTTTTATGACCTTATTCTGGCAATATTACAAGTTCATTCTTGTAATATGACTTTATCATACAGTTATGACTTTATTCTTGTATTATTATGATTTTATTCTGATAACATTACGCCTTTATTCTGAAAATGAAAATTTTTTATATTTTTAGCCTTACCCTAACACAAATCCACCATAATGTTGAGCATTAATGGTCATCATGATCTCCAGCTAATATAAACTAACCTTTTCTCTTAATTCAAGCAGACAGCAGGAACATACTAAGTGATATTCTGACACGTCTCTTAAAGGAAGCAGGAACACCATGCTTGCTATCACCATGTCTGACAACCGCCAAAACAGCAGAAATAGAAATATTTATAACACACACTATTCACAACAATCTGAATAGTTATTTCAGATAGCAATAACTATTCAGATGCATATTCAAAAAATATTTTTTTTTTGAATATGCATATTTTAATGAGCTTACCCATTGTAACCGTTGCACTGGCAGCCCTCTGCACTGCTTCCAATGCAGTATCAGGTTGGAATGCCACTATGTGATAAGCTGAGCCAATCAGACCTGAAACACAAAATCACGGGTTCATTTAGGACAAGGAGCAGGGCTGCTGGACATCCAGCACACATAACCAGGTCATCGGCAGGACTCTGCAAAACTTGACCTCACGCTGATGAGGTCATTCAGACATCTGATCAGGAGTGTTGGACCAGGGACTCCTCTGCAGGACACCAGCCTGGAGGACTGGAGCTCAACACTCCTGTCCTGAACCAGCTACTGACGTTGCTAAGCAGCAGGGTTCTACTTTCTGTCAGCCACTGGCTGCAAATAAGAGTCAGGAAGTACCGCACGACATGAGGGACGCAAACTGGACCGTCAGAATTTCAACTGCTGTTTGGAAATGAGGGCAAGAAAACCGACATCCATCCTGAGTTCTGTTCGGAGAACATTTCCAAACCCAGCACTGGAATCAGGAGCTCCAGCGGATCACTGACCCCGGAGCTCTGGACATTCCGTTGGATCTCTGTAGCTCTGAAACACTCAGTAATGGATTTATGCCCAAGAACCATCAGCTTTTAGATAAAAAAAACTTTATTGAACAGATTCCCTGAACCCAGCAACCCTGGTTCATTTAAGCCAGGGGTGTCAAACTCAAATACACAGTGGGCCAAAATTTTAAATTGAACAAAGCCACGGGCCAAGGTTGAACAAATGAATCTTTTAATATGGACCCAAACAAGTTTTGATTTAACAATAAATATTGAACAAGCAAGGCTTATATAACTTAAAAGTGCAGGCGTGCAAAATTGAGTTGCTAAAAATAATAAAACATATAAATGGCATATTAAATAAAATTTTAATAAAAATTTAATGCCTCCTTTCTGAGGTAAATGCCAAAATTAGCTTCGTACACAGGCTAATAAATTTGAAAATAAAATAACATAACAACTATGAATAAATCATTAAATAAACTATGAATAAACCATTCAGGCCTTGGAGTAACAAGAAAAGGTGCATAGAAAACTTATTTATTGCTCATTTTGCGACACACTGATCTACTCTGATGCGGCCAAGCCAGATACCTGGCATCTTTTCTTGGATGCCAGTTCATCAATGTCGGGGCTCAGGGTTTGAGCTGAGGAAACCTTCATTATCGAACAAAGGTGTTCGTCAGTCAGACGTCTCCTGTGAGACGTTTTCGTCATCTTCACTGAGGAGAAAAGTTGCTCACATACATATGTAAACAGATATTCTGTCTCCCACCTGTCCAGAAATGTTCGATTTTCTGTCTTTCTTTTCGCCATTTTTTGGTAGGGTAACACAGTGACAGCTGTAGTTTGAGGTCGCAGTGAGGTTTGGGGGAGAGGCCCGGGGATGCGGGGTGCGCCGGGGCTTTCAACCCAAAAAGTGCGCAAGAAGACGGATCACCACCTTCCTAAGTGCTACTGACACAGAGGAGGAGGCGTGTCTGCCTCTGTCCTGATTGACAAGCCAAAAAACAGCAGAGCATTATGGGATTTGTAGTATACGCGGTGAATGCGGCGTCACAGCGTTGCCACTGTATAATACCGGCGGGCCGGCTCTAATATTAATTTGAAATTGCCTCGCGGGCCAAATATAATTAGGCTGCGGGCCAAATTTGGCCCGCGGGCCAGAGTTTGACACCTATGATTTAAGCCTATTAGCTTAGCTAGCTGCTAAAGCGCTGTGTTTCCCGTAGCGGCCTCCGGCCCCAGAGCACCGTCTGCGGCCTGATACCTACCCAGAGCTGTGCCCAGTTTGGTGGCGATCCATGTCTTCTCCACGCAGTCTGTCCCCTCTGGAACATCCCAGTAACCCATCACGATCCGTGGCGGTGCAAGGTCAACACCAAAACTCTTTCTCGTATGTCTTCGGCCAGTGGTAGAAACTGTACTGCCCCCTACAGGTGTGAATAGAAATCGGTCCATCGTCTGGTCCGCAATCTGCTGCACCGGAGCCGGAAGTGGCTCTCCGGACCTTTCATAATAGCTCAATAACTTTAGATTAAATGATGAAGAATAATTTAACGTTTTAGAATGTAGATATACAATTCATTTATGTCTTAGCAGTTTTGTGAGTGTTTTAATGGCGCAATTTAATTAAATTACAGAATGACATTGACTAAAATATTATAGTACTATATTTTTGTAATAGTACAACCTCTGTGTTTCAAACAAACAAAAAATTACAAATGTTGATTTTTCTTCAAGCTTTTCTGACCCAAACGTAAAGACTGAACCCTATTGCTTAGCCTTGGAATGCTGTTAGAAAGGAGGTTTGCTTATAGTTCCCCCAACAGGGTCACAAACTACTACAACCTGGAACCCCTTGGCTAGGCAAGTTCTCTGTAAAGATCTCTGCCATTCACTGTACCAGAGCAATCAAAAATAAATAACTACTTACTTTAACACTTTTTTGGGGATGATTATTACAATGTGAATATGTAATTTTTGTGTAACACCTGTACACAGTGCAAAATAGCTCATGTTTTATATTATATTATCACTACATTTGCATAAAACCTTACAAAAACAAATTAAAAAAACTGAATCTGAAAACATATTTTCATCTCCTACAATTTATATTTTATGCTGTTTTAAGTCGGGGTCTCTATATATATTTTTGTCATTGGGTCAAAAATTTTTCTTCTTCACATCAAATAAATTTCATATAGTAGATATTTATAAGTTGTCTTTTTTCCAAAAAAAAACTATGTGATATACATAGTCCAGCTAAATTAATAACTTTATTTAGCTGGATTGAGGGCAAGAACAGATCCTTGTTTGATAAAGAAGACTGCAGAAGACTGATCTATACCTTCTAATGTTTTGGGGTGAGGAGACGCAACAATCATGCAAAAATTCCCTGAGCCCAGCGACCCTGGTTCATTGCCAATATTAGGAGACTAATTCACCTAATATACTTGTTTTAGACTGCAGGAAGAAGCCAGAGTACCCAAAGAGAACCCATGTTTTCAATCTCCACCCAGGAAGACCCCATACCAAAATCTCAGAGCAGCACCCCCTGCTGCAAGGCAACAAAGTAAACAACTGCTGACATCACACAAGCTGCAATCCAATCAACAACCCCAACTAGTAACCCAACATGTCCCAATAATCATCAGCAGTTTCATTTAGCAGAAATGCAGCGTTTGAAAAAAAAATACTATGTCAAAATATTAAGTCAGAATCAGTTTTTAATCCTGATGTGTTTTATTACCCAGACTGATGTTCCCGACAGTGAGGGAAAGATTCCTGATGTTCAACATCTTTATCCAAAATGAAGATTCTTACTGGTACCTTCCAGGAAATAAAGCTTTTTCATTTTATATGAAAAAGCAGACATGGGTTCTCTCTGTGTACTCTTGTTATCCTGAGGAAAAGCTCTGCAGCACAGTGGAGCGTTTAATGAAGCAAAACATTTCCTGCTTTCATTTTAATAATGCTACTGCACATTTAACTCACCCACTGGTATAAGACCTGAATTAATGTCTAGTTCAGGTCTTATACCAGTAAGCGTTTGCTTCATTACACGCTCCACACTTTCATTTCCCTTAGGGATCAGTACAGGATTTTATAAGTTAAATTGAACACAGCAAGGATTTAGTCCTTTAATCAGCTCATACATGTGGAACATTTCATCACTAGGTTTTGACTTTTAAGAATTTTATAGATATTAAATAAAATAATAGTGGTATGTAATGTATTTCTCATCATGTAGTATAAAACTGGTTGATGTGATGTCAGAAGCAGGATCTATACACAGCCACTACAGTGACTCCTGGAGCTGGAAACGTTGGAATGCTGCCACCAGCATGGCTCAGTACGACTTGCTGCCATGGTAACCTGATGATCAGCAGCATGTCAGAGAATATCAAACAAATCAGCTTTACATATTCCAGATAGATACCACACACTGCCATCTGAATCAGGACACTAGGTGGTAGTTCTGCCAAATATCGCCACAACATAAACACACCCAGTTTTATGTTGAACAGTTTTAACTATTTTGTCTATTTTTACATCAGTGAATACAGAAGTCATTTCTTTTTCCACAAGTGGCTGTAGCTGTCCACCTTAAAGTCATCTTCATACAGATCTACTGTCTGTGTTTTGGTCTTCTTCACTTCCCTCCTCTTCTGGCGAGCGCGGCGCTCCTCTTCAGGCAGAGTCAACAGGTTTACAGGCATCTGCCAAAACACACAAACAGCACCATTTAGCTTTACTGTCCAAACTAAACTAACTGATTCCTATGATCTGGTTGGATCGAGGTGCCCTACATTGTCATAGAAATTTTTGACCTTGTTTAGGTTCTACAAAGCAGTTTACTTCTACTATTTTTATCCATAGGCACACACCTGTGTGAACCAGCTGAAGCATGACATGGTGGTTAAAACATCCAAACACAATGATTGGTGTTGGTCCACTTTGCTTTCTCAAACCCAAAGTCAGCACTGATGTCCACCAGGACATTTTCATGCTTCCTTCTACTGACCAGCTTTATATACTTGCGCCTAACAGCAGGACTGGGCACATAGTAGCTCCTTGTTTCAGTATTAAACGATCTTTATTATTTGTGGTGCCATGCAGCTCAGTGGACCAGCATATCTTCCCTTTTTTCCAAGCTACTGATGAACACCAGCAATACACAATATGAAAAAAAGTACTTGTATACTTACATTATATTCAAATGATCTAGTTTTGCTAAGAAGCTTAATCTTGTACTTTTAGTTAACTGTAAGCTATTTAAAGCTTCACAGTACAGGTTGTGTAGCAAGTATGGCAAGTATAATTGCAGTTTTCTGGCCGATTTCTAAAAAGCTTGACCTGCAGATTCTGACTTTGGCTGATATATATTTTTTTTGCATGAAAAGTCACTAAATTGACAACAGCGGAGTGACTGTTAACCACAGATGTGACCCGTGGGCAGGGCAGTCAGTCCTCTCACAGCAGAGATATACGGGATATTGACTGATTTTCAGACCAATCTCGCAAAAGTAACTAAATCGGGACCAGTTTATTCCTCCTGGTAGCAACCATTTGTGAAATATTGTAACGGAGCCCTTGAACAGGATATGTGCCAGTCAGAGAGCATGCATTCAATCTGCATGTAGAACATAAATTTAGATGGATTTTCACTGCTCCCAATGCCTGGTCTGCTAAAGATCAGTGTGGTGGGAACGTTATGACTGCAAGGAAAAGAAGTGAGGAAAATGTTGGTTATTCATAAGAAATATTTTATTTTGCAATATTGAATAAAAATATTGTAACAGAGAACACCGGATTGAAATGACTGCATGACCTCCTCTGTATGCCATCAAGTGCTGCTTTAGAGGAAAACTAGCTTTTGATTGATGGAGAGTCTTCAGCTTATACTGCTGACACTAGTGTGCACTTTCATGTGTTTGTTATTTATTCAACTTTATCAGACATTCCCATTTGCAAGAGGAATGTATTCACTCACACTCAAACACACACACACACCCTTATGCTTCTATACAAACTGAGGACTTTGTATTGACTTCCATTCTGTTTAGTAACCGCTGTAATGCCAAACCCAGACATTTTCCCTTACATTAACATGAAACTTAACTGACACCATACCTCTAAAATCTACCAATTAGAGAGCAATAGAACTGCAAAAGAAAGTGAGGACCGGGAAAAGATCCTCACTTTGTTGATAAATATTGTGAAAGTGGTCCTCTATAAGCAGTGCATACAAGTACACATAGCTCCAAAACTACCTACAGAAATTAAAATTCTCTTTCAGAAAAAAAAGGGAGAAAATGACTTGGAAGAAAATTTTGATTTCTGTAATCAATGTTCCATAATGATCCTGAATTCAAAAATATAAACTACTAATAATACTGAAGAAAACAAAGAACCCTACAGTTCTCCATTCTGTGCAGAAACGTTGGGAAGGACCATGAACAGAAAGCCCCTGCCGACCACTCACCAGGAGAAGCCGTCTGGGCTCCTGGTATCTGATGCTAACAGTGGAGCCGTCCGGGCGGACCAGGAGGACTAAGTACTGCCGCTCATACTTCTGCCGTCCGCAGCGGACCACCGACGTCCGGTTGGAGCTCAGCTGAGCTCCGTGACTGTGGAGGAAAGAAGTCGGGATAGCTGGGAACACCGGCCGGGAACCTGCGAGTGATATGCAAGGGAATATACAACTACGCACACACGCGCGCATACGTGTATGAACACAAGACAGTCAGACAGAGAGAGAGACAGACAGACAGACAGACACACACACACACACACACACACACACACACACACACACACACACACACACACACGTACACGTATCAAAAAGATGAGGCGCGCTGTCAATCCGGGCTAACACGACGACATGTTGTTTGGAACCAGCTGAAACTCTTACCGGGTCACCGAGCTGTGAAGACAGTGAAGCTTCTTTAGGAGCAGCTGGGCCATTACAGACTAGCTGGATGGAAACCCGCTCTTTAATTGCCGATTCCCACCGAGCTGCGAACCTGAGGTCACACAAGGACCAATGCTCTTTTCTGCTTAATGAGGCAATGTTATACCAGCTAGAGGGTTATACCGCCACCTACCTCATCGGAGGGTGTAGGGCAAAACGCTAAATCATCGCAATATCAGCTACTGTTTTATATTTCTGTAACATTATCTGTAGCAATAATTCTTTCCATGTCCCATCTCTTGCACACCTCTCTCACTAAGATCTTATCAGTTTTTAAGTGTACATTTGAGACAGCACTAAAGAATATTGTCCACATTTTCAATTATATTATAGTGACTTTATACACTGATAAACATGATCTTGTGGTGAAGAAAATGTAACATAACTGAATCTGTGAAATCAATCATAAAATTTCAAGTAAGTATCTTTACACAAATGAGGTCAAAAATATTTATTTGTTCAAGATACAAGAGATTGTAATTTTTTTCAGAAAATAAATTGTTTAAGCACAAAGAGCCTATCTTTTTAAGTTAATCCACACAACAAATTTTAAAAAAAGTTTTCTTTACTGTGTCTTATTCAATAATTCAAAACACCAACCCATAAGCCATCAGAATTCTGAATCATCAGAAATCTGATGGCTGGTGATTCAGCCATCAGTGTCATATTTATTAATATTAAATATGACAATTTAATATTAGAGTCAACATTTTTATA
Source organism: Xiphophorus hellerii (assembly GCF_003331165.1). Taxonomy (NCBI): domain Eukaryota; kingdom Metazoa; phylum Chordata; class Actinopteri; order Cyprinodontiformes; family Poeciliidae; genus Xiphophorus; species Xiphophorus hellerii. The sequence continues at coordinate 28,933,448 of NC_045680.1, forward strand.
TATATACATATATATAGGCCTTTATCCTCTTCTGTATAAATTCCTAAAGATCTGTGACAGAGTTTTTAATTTAAAAGCCATTCAAGAAAGGCAGGAATCAAGATGCTCGTTAATTTTTTTGCTCCTGAATTTTAGCCTGGCAGACAGGACAGCTAACCATCATCACTGAAGAGGAGGAAGATGAGGAAGAGGAAGAAGAGGAGAAAAAGGAGGAAGATGAAGAAGAGGAGGAGCTCCCGCTGTGAAGCGATGTTGAGCTGGCGGCAGACACAGTCTGCGTCTTTCCTGGCTCCCTCGCTGCTGCTCAATGTCTTCTTATATAGGCGATTTTGAACTAGTCATGAAGGTGGCCATTTATTTTCTGTACAGCTAAACAAAATGTATCAAGTTGTTTTTGGTTTGCAATACTTTAATCGCACATTACTTCATTTGTTTTTATATGTCGCAATAATTTAGTTTTTAGGACATAGGTTTATATGTGACATTAGTATTGGCCAGTAAGGTATCCCACAATGCATTGTGTCACCACCAGCAGCAGCAACTAATTAAACCACTTTTTTATTTGTCACAAAAATTAGTTTTAAAATGTTTAAGGTGAAATAGTAGACTCCAAAGCTTCACCTATGCAGTCAGTTCATCGAGAATGACGTCATTTTCAGAGCAGTAGAGCTCTTATTGCTGGGTTTCAGACACGTGACCAGGATGACGCGCGAAATTCAGACGGAGGGCCGGTGTTCTGTCAGATCAGCATACGCTGTCAGCAGTTAAGATTATGATAAAGGAGGAATTAGCGCTTTGGATTTTGAGGCTCTGATTGGTTCATTTAGAATAAATTGGCTGAAGACCTATTTGTCTCATTCCAACTCAATGCGGTTTCATATTCCTGAATTTTTGCACAAAAGATTTAAATTTCACACAAACACAAAGACCCTAGCATAAATGTTTGGCTGTTGAACTGGACCGTTCCAGGTCGCTATTGTAGCCGGGGCATTTTGTCCCGGAAGTATAGTGTTGCGCATTCTTCCTTTGCCCATATATGGAAGACGCTGTGACAGAGCGCAGCAGGTTCATTAGCCAGATAGGTAATCAGCAGTTGCATTTAAAAGCAGGTAGATCGCTGAGGAGAACAGATCCCAGGCTGATGATTCCTACAGAGGAGAGATACTTCTAGAGCGAGTGACTTACAGAGCACCATTGACTGGTTTTGCTTTAAAGAAGCAAAACCAGTCAACCAGCCGAGGTTGTCTGTAGGATCTCCACTGCTCTGTCGTTAATGAGGAGAGGTATATTTGTAGGTGTATGGAATGTGTTTGGCGCCAAGAAGAATGTATTCTTATACCAGACTGAAACTCTTTCCCATTGACAAGAATCCCACTGCCAGATGGAGTTTTCATTTAAAGCTGTTGATGCTTCCAACAGCATCAACAGCTTTGAAACTGCTACTGTTTCAGTTTCAGTTTTTGTTTTAGTTTAGAATTTCTTTCCTTTTTGGGGGGTTATTGATTAAAAGTATTTTCTTGTTTGCTAGTTTTGTTGAAGGAAGGGGAGTTTTTATTGTCTAGCCCTTTGGCTTGTTTTAAATAATAAAAAAGGACCTATGCTGTCTCTGGGTCACAAGCTATTTTATTCAGATTGAGGAGACTAGTGGAAGGGGAGTTTTTCTTTCCTTTGCTGTATCACCAGGGCTTTTTGTGTGAGTGTGTTTTTGTTGGGGAACACTTGGGTGCATTTAGTTGTATTTGTGTTTTCTTTATTATTATTCCTCCCCCAAACAGTCTGTTATTTAATTGGGTTTAATTGTATCTTAGCTTTGAGGTTTCCAGGGCCAGCATAGACTTTTGCTTTTAATGTGGTCAATTTTGTATAATAAAATAAACTCTCTGTCCAAAGGAACTTATGAAATCAATAAACTGCATTTAATTTGCAACAGTGCCTCTGATAATTCTTACAAACGTATCTGTGTGATCTGGTAAAAAGAGGATTTAAGGTCCTCCACACATAACAGAAACTATACCCCCAAGGTCACACTATCAAGCTAATTTTTTATTAGCAGCTGTACAAATATTTTACATTACATTACCAAGGCACATTAAAACAAACCTTTATCTTGGCTTTTTTCTATTCTTCCTCTTTCTTTCCTCCCTCCCTGAAGGATAAGTTCTTTTTGAGACATTGTTTTGCTTATTTATCTTCTGACCGGAGCTTTGGACGTGTAGATGCACATTGCACGGCAGCTCGTTACCGGCGAAGCGTGCGGTACCTACCGTGGCCACCAGGGGCCCCAAAGAGCAATTTACTTTTTCTTTTTATCCATAAAATAATCATTTCTGCATACATTAGCAAATATATATTATTGTAAAAGCAAACCATTTCATAGTGAAATTGTGTTTTTTGATATTATAATGACATTGAAATTATTACTAAAAAAAAAAAAAATCAGCACCACTTAGTGGCCCTGGGGCCCTAAGTGGCTGCTTAGTTTGTTTTGCCTTGAGCCGGCCCTGTGGTTAAGAACCACTGGTTTAGATGAAGCTGACTCAGAAAACGTCTGTAGTTGTAGTTGTAGTTGACTGCAGCTGCAGCTAGACCCTGTTAAATAAGTTTGAAACCACGACAATGCATGTATATCTATCTAGTCATCATTGAAAACAATTTAATGACTTATTTTCGTCACAACTTGTCGCGTATGAACTCACAGCTCCTCTGACTGTCGGACTTCTTAATGCGCATGCGCAGGCATGCGTACTAACTGTATGTATGCTATTCTGACAGCGTATGATAATCTGATAGAACACAGATCTTGTGGGAAATTCTGTTCCCCCTGTGTCGGGAGCGCAGGAAGTCTAATGTTTAGATTGGATTTCTCAAGAAAATTGATTCAGCTAACACTGAAGTTTCAGCCAGATGATGTGCGTTATTGAAAGAATTTTGGACACGGTTTGAAAATGCAAAGACCCAGTCTTCAGCATTTGACGTTGAGAAACTGACTGACAACTCCCTGAAAATGGTGATTGTCAGGATGTTCAATGAGACTGTCAGTTCTGAAGACATCTGCATGTGGCTGGGTAGATACTGCACTGTGAAAGGCCAAGCTATGAAGGTGCTGAATGCGGAAGGCATCTGGAACTGCGCTTGGCGGGTCCCCATTAAACATTGGGAGGACCCCCAAGGCTTCCAGGGCCTGAACCATCTCCCATCCATGATGGTCCTAGGGGAGAAGAGAGGCTCTCCATAACATAGAGGATATTTATACATGAAGAAAATAATGACTTAATAATAGAATTTAATGTATGTGAGTTAATGTTGCTACACACTCATGTACAGTAGGTGGCGGTATTCACCTTGAAGTGGTTTGCGATCCGCCATAATAGAAAAGAAGAAGAAGAAGAAAAAGAGCAGTCAGCTGACGCATCAGTAAGTTGCTTGCCAACCGCCATAAAAAAAGAGCAGTCAGCTGATGTGGAGGTAACAGATAAGACAAGGTAAAGCTGCTGCTTTCCTCCTCTCTAATCTTATTCTGTGTCTTTGTTTTAAACAGCTCTGTCCTGTTTGTTCTCTCAGTTTAGATCCTTTTACAGATAGAAACAGTCTGAAAACTAAGCTGACAATCATATGAGCTGATGGTTGTTCATAGCTTTCGCAGGGATTTATGAATCATGCTTTAAACTGCTCTGATAACCGAAAAACACAAACGGAAGACTTGAAGCGAAACTGATGAACTTCCTCTTTAGAGAGAATGTTTTGTTGCTACAACGCAGCGAAGATCGCCTGCTGGACGTTTGAGGAAAGAACCCAGTAGATCTTTACATCTGCATGGCTGCTTCCGCAAGTGGACTGTTGGATATTTAAATTACCCATTAATTATGCCTCCACATATAGGAACCGTTTTTGCAGTTATACAAAAATCATTGATTTATTATAATTGTACTGTACCAGCAAACATTATCTCAATTAAATTCTATGAAACACGTTGCGGGGTCAGATCACGTGATCCAGTTAGATTACCACTTAATAATAATTGGATTATTATTATTTATTTTTTTTACTTAAAACGTACTTGTGAAATCCAACTCATATTAAAAATGTGTCAATATAAAGAAACTGACCTATTACAGACAATGTGGACTATGCAGTAGATCTGACTGACTAAGCCAGTGGTGCCCAAAGTTGGTCCTCCACATTTGATCATGTCCAAACTTAGATGTGTCAGTCAGACGTGATCAGAAGCAGCATAATCCTGATTCCCAATGATCCCTCAGCTGTATTGTGTTTGTTCACTAAATCCCCCTAAAATCAGTGAGGGAAACAATGAGGAAACATCCGTGTGCCATCTGGTTGGCAGATGGCACACGGGTCTAACATGGAGCAAGTTGAAGGTTTAGATCAGTGGTTCTTAACCTGGGTTCGATCGAACCCCAGGGGTTCGATGAGTCGGTCTCAGGGGTCCGGCGGAGCCTCTGCCGCGGAGGTAAAGACACACTTGTGTAAAGTCGTGATGACGCGTCCCGCTTGGCCATCACTGGCTGCAGAGGATCATGTTGCATTGCTCGGCCGATCAGGGCTGCGGGGAATTTAGTGCGCGCAGTATCAGCGGCTGTCGTAGTTGTACGTCGCGTGGTTTCTTTCTTTATATTTTAATCCATACTAAATATGTCGAACAAAAAAGAAGAAAATGAACAGACTTAGTTTGCTCTGAAGATGCACTTGCCAAGGTGAAGCCACGCCTCTCTGAACTGGTCTCCCAAAAACAACAGCAGAAGTCACACTGATTTGCAGGTATGTCATTTGTGCAATACTTTATTCTGGCCCCAAAAAAGTATTTTGTGGATTCAAAACGACAAAAAACTAATTTAATTTAAAATAAGAAAAAATTAAGAAAAATTTTTAATTCTGTGAAAAAATCAAAATTTATTTTTAATTAGTAAAATAGTAAAAAAATATTTTTGGGGGCTGAAATTCTTTTATGGGGCCGAAATATTTTTTGGGGGCCAGAATAAAGTCATACTGCAACTTGCTGTGAGTTCATGGTTTTGTTCTTTGAGCAAAGGTGACGTTCATGCACGGCTCATTTTGTGCACCAGCAAAAAAACATAGACCTATGTCTTGAATTTGGAAAAAAAAATTATTTTATTTATCACTAAAGAAGGGTTCGGTGAATGTGCATATGAAACTGATGGGTTCAGTACCTCAAAAAAGGTTAAGAACCACTGGTTTAGATGAAGCTGACTCAGAAAACGTCTGAGCACATATCAGATTCTGCAGTCATTTCCCAGAGTGCCTTGCTCTCAGAGTATGTGACAGTAACAGGAGGGGTATCTGTGAATCTGTTTCTTTCAGTCAAAAAGTTGATGGTTCAGTTGCTGCGTCCTCCGCTGCCACTCATCAATGAGCCCAAGTATCCTATGGTCAGTGTAGTGGTGTATAAATGTGTGTGTGGCTGTTGTGCAGAAGCCCGATAAACAATTAGTTCATTCCCCATTCTTCAGACATTTCTCCACTAGAGATAAGTAGTTCCACTTTGTGTGTATCTCACCTAAAAAGCCTTTGAAGTCCTTTCTTTCTCCACCATGTTTGCCTCCAGTCTCTGCTAACATGCTCTGTTTGCTTTAAGTTTCAGGTTGCGGTCTCCGTGGCAGCAATGGCCGTTCTACATCTGGTGAAGAAGTGGTTACTTGTTGAGTTGCTGATCAACATCTCTGGTGAGTCTTAGCTGCTTTTTGTGTCTGCCATCACCTTGGTGGTGATGCTTAGATGTCTGATACTGAGAGCACACTATGACATCATCTGTCATTTTTGACCAAATATTCACCAGAAGAATATTTGGGCTTTAACCAGCAGCTTGAAGTCATTCAGTAAGACAGGCTCACTGACTTTGACCAACAAAATGAAATCCACTTGATTGTTTAATTTTTTTGAGCTTTTCTTGTAGATAAATTCTTTTTCTTTAAAGTAGAAACAGAAGAAACACAATTAGGCAGGAAAAACTACATCTCAATAGAAATAGAAAGATTGAGGAGTGTCTCATATTGCTTTAGGCCAGGGGTCGGCAACCTTTTCTATTCAAAGAGCCATTTGGGACCGCCTCCCAATGAAAAGAAAGCACTTGGAGCCACAACCCATTTTGACGTCATATATATAAATCCTATATGCTACGTACAAAAATCGATACTATGTTGCGTTTATGAAATCAACGAACTGCTGCAGAGAACACAAAATTTTATTTCTGCATGTAACAAAACGCATTTTACACTTTGTTGATGCTCAATTTCAAACAAAATACCCTCTGTCTATTTGGGTCTTTGTATTTAAGAAATAAAAATCGAAACTTACCCAACCCGCACTGAAGGAAAAATAGAAACAGAATGCAGTCACCTGTCCTCCTCTTATTCAGGAGATAAAAATCAAAACTTATCCAAATATTATCCACCGGCACTGAACGAACCAAGCAAACCAAAAAATGCGCAGTCTGCTTCTGTGTCCCATCGCGTGTGTGCGGTCACCTGTCCTCCTGAATTAAAAAAAAAGACTATTTCACTTAACAATATATAGTTATGTATTTATATTTGTAGATAATCTCCATCTGTAAATGGCTTACCATGCTTGATTATTTCCTGAGTAGCCACGAAACTGGCACATATAGTGGAATTTGCGTCTTAATCCACTTCTTGAAGTGATTCCTGCTTGCTTCTATGGAGCCCTCTAGCCTATCTTTTTGTGAAATATCTGAAGTTTTATATCTTTCTTTAGGATAGAAAGGCACCACAAACCTACGATATAAACAGAAACCTTCCGTAAGTAGGAAAGAAATAAAAATGCATTATAATTTGGACTATTTCTGAGTTATTATCGCGGGAAATAAATCATCTGACAGTTTTGATTGTGTCTCTGTTGTGTTTGTAGTCTGAATGGTTTAAAGAGCTGCTTTCAGTGCCGCTCCATCTTAGCCTTAACAGACATAAAAATACAGTAAAAAATAAATTGATTTTCAATCAGTGTTTTGCACCAAACAGTTTTTACTATTAACAAGTTTTTATTATTAAAAACACGACAAACTAATGATGGTAAAGGACCGCACTGGGTTAACTCGGGGAATCTCATCTGTCCTTGTATCAATCAACTCCAAACCTCGCAAAACACAATTCTGTCTTTGTTCTGTCACAATTATCGATTTATTCCATTTTGATGATCATGCTCCAAACTTTGCAAGGACTGACCGCCCCGCTCACCGCTTCCTAATACACACAAAGCCAGTATCCTTCCCATTCATACCTGGTGACGTCACTCCCACGTCGACACACCTAAGTGTCAAAGCCGCTGCTCCTGTCATATCAATAATTACTTATTTTATTCATATGGCTCTTACAGAGCCTCAGTGAAAACTTGTTTATTATTATTGCATACTGTACTGCATAACATAACAGTACAGTATTGCGAGGGAACGCAAAAGTTTTGCGAGGGAACGCAAAAGAAAAAAAATTCCCCATGTCCCCTAGGGGGCTCCGTATCCGTACGCTTCAGCCTTTCGCATCAGCTCCGAAACAGCCTTTTTTCTCTCCTCTCCCTCGGGATATTTTTTAGCAAAGACAGAGTGTTTGCTCTTGAAATGTCTTTCAACATTTGACTTCTTGTTGTTTGCCAGTCTTTCGCCACATATTAAGCAGACTGGTGAACCAGTTTCATCAGCGGTGAAAGCAAAATGATCTGTCCACGTAGCATTAAATGTTCTGCCATCTTCAGAATGTTTCCTTTTCTTGGATTTATTCATGATGTATCTTCCAGGCAAGGATCAAAAAGTCAATAAATCAGTGCGCTAAAAAAACGCGGTCTGCCAGACATGTGGGGTTCGCCAGGAATGCCTGTCGCACATCGGCGGACATGACGTATATTTTGGGTGCTAAAAATGTTCAAAACTTTTATTTTAATGTTACAAGTTTACCATAATCTTCAGATTTAGAAATTTATTTTAAAATGATTTTAATTTATAATTTTTTAATGATTTAATTTTAATAAAATATTCTATTTCCCAAAGTCACTGGGAGCCACAACAGAAGGATGAAAGAGCCACACGTGGCTCCGCAGCCATTGGTTGCCGACCCCTGCTTTAGGATAACTTTGGGCTGTTTTCCTACCAGACCCAGCCAAAGCTCTATTTAACAGTCTAAATGCAGGTGGTTTCCCTGGTTACCACCAATAACAGATGGAGAGAGTCTGGTGCAAGAGGCAGAATATACTACCACCAATTGGAAATCTTATGGTTTTTCTTTTCTGTTTTTTACACAATTTTTCTCAAATATCAACAACCTAAAGAATAAAAATGTCTATCCTCTTTGATGCAAAGGTTTTATGGTTTTAGAAATATTTAATAAAAATTATAAGTTCTAATTTTTTTAAAATGCAAGGTGAGCTTTTCATCTCTGAAGGAGTTTTATTTAGATGGACTGGGGGTAAAATGGCTCTTCTGGTTGTTAAGGTCTGAGGAAAGTCGCAGGTTTTGCAGCTTTCAGTCCTCGTGGACAAACATGTAGCGACAGTAGGCAGTCACTTACATTGGGTTGATGACGACAGCAATCCCTCATACTGAGCATGCATGCAGTGACAGCAGAGAGGAAACTCCCCTTTAACAGAAAGAAACCTCCAGCAGAACCAGAACCAGAACCAGAACATGGCTGAGTGTGAGCAGCCATCTTCCACGACTGACTGGAGCTTTGAGAAGACAGAGGAGAGACACAAACAAACAGAAGAACTGATCCAGTTGTACTATGTTAGAGAAAAGTAAAAAGTTAACGGCAGTGGTGTCTCCTTTAGTTTTCATGTCTAGATGAAACATGTCCTCCCAGATGAAATCTGTATTCACGGCACTGTGAAGCAGAAATCATGCTTGGACACAAGAATTTAGAATAGACCTTCATAAGCTTGGTACTATTCCGAAGTTTGGAGGACATTATGTCTGTGAAATGAAGTAACAAAGATGAAGTAACATTTATAAAATATCTCATGATAAAAACATGTAACATTTTTCTCAATGAAGAAATCCATCCATGTCTTCAGTTGTGACATTGATGTGCCTTGGCAAAGAGACAGAGTTACTACAGTTCAGGTTGATGTGGAACAGCAATGAAAACAATGAAAGATCATGTTCTATTGGGCAGCCATTTCCTCACTGGCACTGCAGACTGGAAATTTTCCCAAATATACCAGGAGAGATTTCCTGCTAGTTAAATTAACATGTGGCATTGATTCCTTGCTGACATTGTCAACCTGGTAAGAATTTAGAACATAACAGAAAATTCTCCAGATTGTGGGGAACATGTTCTGTGTTTCATCTGTTGTTCCTGGACATTTTTCTCCTCTAGAGTCCGCTGTGTGTCTGAACGCACCAGATGCTGTTATAATTGAGCGAAGCTCTTCAGCTGTTGTCACCATTTCTTCCAGGTAATCACAGACACACTGAGGTGAACAAAGCACTGATTCAACAGCACCTGTCTGAAGATCATAGCTGTGTGATGATTTAATTCATTAAAGAGAAAAAGCTTTCAGAGCCCATGGGACCAGCCTCTAATCGACTGTTCATGTTTCTCTGGAGACGGTTGTTGAGACAAAAGTTTGTACAGAACTTTTGTTTGTATAGTTACTTCTTCCCGCTGGGAACAAAGTAATTGTCCTTCCCCTTGATAAATCATGAATGAACTTTTAGAAAGATGAGTTCAGTTTTACGAGCCTGATTATTACCTGATCTGTAGATGTAGTAAATCATTTCAGTAAAACCTTTGGCTACTGACAGATTTATAATAGAAAACAACGCTACACATAATCTAAAGGGCAGTAGAGTCTGGGAAGGCTCTCTACTGCCTTCCTCAGCGAGGCCGCTTCACCAAAGTTATTCCAAGAGCTGATCCACGATTTTACTAGGAGAGAAAGATCTAGAATGTATTGATGGTGGAGAAACAACTTGCCGTCCCACGAAAACAGTTTGTCCGCCATCATCGGTGGCCATGCTAACTAGCCTTAGCATTCATGGCTGACTCTGTTGCGGTAAACCAGCTGTAAAGTAGCACAGGGAAAAAAGGAGGGTGTGAGCAGCGCTAAGGCCCTCCTCCTGCCTCTGATTGGTTGTTTCTGACACAGCGGTGTTTCTGTTCAGATGATAGCAGGTCCACAGAGGAAGGCAGGCAGAGAAGCTTGTTTTCTTTCTCAGATGATCTGTCATATATTATACAGTACTGTCATGACATGGTGACTGTTTTAACAAATATGTAAGAAACATTTTTTAACTACAAGTTACCATAAATAATGCAGCTTTAAATGGAACAAAAAGGCAAAACCAGCATTAATCTGGGGAGGGGGCGCATACGTTTTCACTTCTCTGCATTTCTGCATCATATAACTGAAAGTGTGACTGTTTAATTCATGTTGTATATTTCCTCAGTTCTGCTGTCAATCAGTCTACAGTGATTCACCTGAATGTAACCTTCAGCTCCCAGGAGAACTACTCATTAATAATCACTCTGCCTGACCAGGTGACATTCAAAAGCAAACATGATACAAGGTTATGTTGAATGGAACTAATCAGGAGTTTAGAGGAGAAACTGCATCCATGTGATATTCCTAAGTTCAGCTGGAGGTTTTCTTATTTTGATTTAAACTGTGAACTTTAAGATCAACAAACAAAAAGAAAGATGACAGTGACTTGTTTTGTGAATTCTAATTTCAAGGATTTTCTTCATAAAGATTACGTTATGTTGGCTTGCTAGTTTATTAGAAAATTCTTCAAAAACAGAATCTTTCCATTTATTTATTTACTACAAATCCTGTCTATGTCTGTCTGTCTGACAGCAGGCTGAATATGAAGTTTGGAGCTTTTTGTCCAACAATTCTCACTATTTCTCATATTCATTCAGGTGTTGCTTCCAGAGAAAGCTACCTCAGCCAATTTCACTGTGATAGCACATGATGTTGGTCAGGTGACTGCACACCTGTTCAGCAACAACACACACCTGGACAGGTGGGTACAGAACCAACATGCTGTAATGTTTAGGAGATGATGACCTTGACCCTGACCCTGCTCAGTAATGACTCCTCCTCGCCTTGCTTAGTATCACACAGTGACGTTCCAATCCTAAATCCCACGCTGAATTGAAGGAATGTGGGTTAAGTTTACTATCTGGGTTTGACCACTTTAGGGAAGTGTCTGAGTGTGTGTTAGTGGGTTAGGGTTCAAATGGAGTGTTGAAGGGAGGATGTTTGTTTTTAACCTTGTATTTTCTAATACACTGAATGTTTCTGTGAACAGAAGTTCCTCGTCAAGCTCACCACTTATTTGCTCTGAGGAGGATGTCAGCTAGCTAGACCTGCAGAGACTCAGACATTACAGACTGATCATTTAGTTTCCATTTGATAAGTAATTATATGCTGTGCTTATATGTGTTTCCCTTTCATTATGATTGCATTAAAAAGAATAAAGCAGGGTGTTGTTTTGGACTGTAATCTGTCTTTGTTTCCTTCTGTCCAGTTTGTCGTCCAGGATCCGTTTCATAGTGATCCACAGCAGTGTGCTGTCAGTGGTGGCTCAGGTGATTGGATGGATTTACTTTGTGACTTGGTCAGTGTCTTTCTATCCACAAGCCTGGGAAAACTGGAGGAGGAAAAGGTAGTTCTTGTGTCTTGTGCCTTGTTCAGCTTTGGGTGGTTTCCTCCTCTGTATTACATTAAAAGTCCATGTTTTAAACGTTTCTATTGTTTGGACAGGGTTTGTTATCCTATGAGATTATTATTATAGCTATTATTTCTACAGTAGTATTATTAGTATTGATATTTTATGTGAAAACACTGTTAGGTCATGAGTTCTTTTTATCTCAACCCAACAATTATATGTTATATGTTAGTAATGTGACTCCCATGATGCAGCACCCAACCTTTTGCTGACGACAGCTTATAAATTCCTTCAGAACAATGGACTGTTTTGAACAATGCCAAATTAAAAAGATATTATTTAAATCAGTTGCTCTGAACATTGTACAGGCTTTATCCTGACAGCCAAATGAAACCAATCATCTAATACAAAAGATTAGAGGATTTGAAAAAGGGTTAATGTCTCTGATTCATCATCACAAATATTTCCCTTTATGTGAAAGAAATCTACAGAATATCTGGGTTGCCTTTTCTGAGATCTTTATCATAATATTCTCATTTTAGAGCTGAAATTTGTTCAAGAGCAGGTAAGATTACAAAGCTGCTGTCAAGCAGATCTGAGTTCAGTCTAGAATGAAAAGGTTTCTGAGGCTGCAGCTGGACTATTTCTGTTTTAAATCATAACAAAACTGTCCTGGAAAAAGAGGTCAAATAATTTTCTAATACTCACAATAAGGTCATAAGGTCGAGATGCATTTTTTACATGGTCCAATCAGGTCTCATTTCTGAAGTCATCTTGTGACGTCTCCAAAGGGAAATGGATTCAGTTGCTTTCTGTTTCTCTTCAGTGTTGTAGGTCTGAACTTCGACTTCCTGGCTCTCAATCTAACGGGCTTCATTGCTTACAGTGTCTTCAACATCGGCCTCTTCTGGGTACCCTACATAAAGGTAACTTTATTTCCAAGATTGCTTCATTGTTCATGTGATTCTGACTAGAACAGCTGGTGCAGGAGGGAGAGGTGGAAATAACACATACAGCTGCATTAAGGCCTGTCTGGGGGGCCTTCTGTGAACAACCTGACCATTAATTCTCCCTCCCTGGTTCCCGTTAAGCCCTCTACTTCTTTGGGTTGTTCCACAGAAACTTTCTGGGTCTTTTATTATTATTATTGTTGTTAACAGATGCTGCACAGAGGACATATGTATCATTACTGAGGCCTTTCAGGTCACCTCACTCATAGCCAGCAGAAAGCCAGACATCTGGACAGAACGGGAAAGCATGTCAGTGCTTAATGCTCAGCTGTGTGTTTCTCTGTAGGAGGAGTTCCTTCAGAAGAATCCCAATGGGATAAATCCTGTTAATGCTAATGACGTCTTCTTCAGTCTACATGCTCTGCTGTTCTGTGTGATCTACGTCAGCCAGGCTGCTCTCTATGAGGTACACCACTACAGAGTGGGACGTTCTGTCCAGCCGATGGTAAAACAGACGTTAAGGACAAATTTCTGAGACACCGTGTCCTCCTTAAGACTTTACAGTGTTCTGTCATTTACAGAGGGGGGGTCAGAGGGTGTCATGGACTGCCAGGATTCTGTTGCTGATTGGTTGGACCTTTGCTTTGATCAGCCTATTTGTTGCTGTGGCCCACAAAATTACCTGGTTGGAGTACCTCTACTACTTCTCCTATATTAAACTAGCAGTCACTCTGATCAAATATGTGCCACAGGTAAGCTAACAGAGCATATAGTCAAAGTGTTCTGTAGTTTGCCTTATTATCAAGTTATTTGTAAATTGATATTCTATTTCCGCCTGCCTCCAGGCCTATATGAACTACAGGAGACAAAGCACTGAGGGCTGGAGCATCGGCAACGTCCTGCTGGACTTCACTGGTGGAGTCTTCAGTATCCTACAGATGATCATTCAGTCTTACAATAATGGTAGATCTGCTTCTATTGTTGGATTCCCTCTTATAATTATTCTTCTATGAGTGGTTATGAATATCAGGTGAAATGTTCACCTGTTCAGCCTGTGTACCTTCATGGCTTTGAAAAGAATCTGATAGATTCTAAACACATGAATTAGAATGAGCCTGAATGAAGTATGAAGAGTGGAGAAAAGAATGGATACTCAAACAGTGACTAGAGAAGTAAATGAACCTGCCAGGTAGCATGTTGAGGAGAAAGGTGAGACTGTAGGTTTGACCCACATATGAGCCAAGATGGCTGCTAACTGGGTTCTGCTGCTTCGTTCTTTCCTAATCCCAGTGATCACTAATAATCACATTCACCCATCACACACTCATACATACACTTATCAATATGCAGTCATAGAGCATCAATATTATGGCCGGGCAATTAATCAATAACAATATGTGTGAATAATTTCCCTGCGGCATTCAATAGAGGAGTCTTGAATCTTGATATACTGTATATTGGAATAGACACTTTATCAATATCAATAGGAAATTTGTCTGATAGAACATTCAATAATTTCACTGAACTCTGATCCAGAACTGCACAGCATTCTGGAGAATGTAGGAAAAGCTTTAGCTCCTCTCACAGCTAGCCAGACAAGGTGGGTAGCATCAACTAACTCATTTTCTTTGGATACCTAGCAACCTGTTGAGTAACTTGTGCAGAAGTTTCAGGTTTCACCATCGTGCCTCATAACTCCTTAAAAATAAAATAAAAACAGCAGTGTGGAGAAAACAGCAGGATTTGGAGTTTCCTCCAGTTTCCAGCTGAAGGAAACAGAATAAAACAGGTGTACTAGCTAGTGTAATATTGCACTAGTTCAGCTTTGAGTTATGACGTGCTGAGCGGTTAACGTTGTACCTGTTGATCATGTGTAAAGTCAATCCCAGATCATCTTGTATGGAGGAATTAAAGGTGGCTAACTTAAGGAACATATGAATAGGAAATGACACACAGGACTCTGATTCTTCATTTGCTCATGGATCAAACGAGAGAGATTTTTAATGCACATCAGCGGAACCAGAACATTACATTTACATTGTTACAGAAATCCAAAATCTCTCCCCTTCTATTTCTAACATCAGTTTTTTTATACAGTTCCAACTCTACTGGTGTGTGTTGGGAAGCTTTGACCAATGGCGTTACTGGACTTCATTTGCGTAGCAATTCTGGCTCCGTTTTACACTGGATGTGTATTTGGAAGTACTGAGAATTAGGAGTTGACCTCCTGGAATTAAATCTGCTCCATCAGAAGAACTATTAGTCAAGTTGTTTGTTCCTTATCTGTCCAAACAGAGATCCTTTCCCAAGTCTTGGGCTCCGGCCCGGTTCCTTCGCAGGCGAGCAGGGGAAAAAACGGGTCCCAGAACTTTCTTGCACAACAGAATAAAACTAACATCTTTCCTCTCTTAGTGTTTGTTAATCCACATCTCTCCAAATCTGAATTCCTTCCTGACTTCCAGGTCAGATTAACCCAGTCGATTTGACACAGTACATTTCTTTTAGGTTAAAACATATCTTAGTGCGAACCAGCTAAACAACATAACTTTTAATTATTAATATCTTTCCTCTACACTTGTAGT
The DNA here is from genome assembly GCF_003331165.1 of Xiphophorus hellerii. Taxonomy (NCBI): domain Eukaryota; kingdom Metazoa; phylum Chordata; class Actinopteri; order Cyprinodontiformes; family Poeciliidae; genus Xiphophorus; species Xiphophorus hellerii. Next base: position 28,948,630 of record NC_045680.1, read on the forward strand.
CCAAATTTGTTCCAGTTAGGTGAACCATTTATGAACAAAATCCATTTATTCCATGATACACGGCAACAGTGTTAACAATGACTCCGCCACAACAGTCAAAAACTTGTATGCCCTTCCGGGTTCAACTCCTGTCAACTACCTGTCACCTCTTGGTTCATATACTGGAGCCGACAGCCCCATCTAGTGACCAAAAACTCCAAAATACACATATTTGACCCCGGTAACGGGGAAGGTCATGCCACCAGTTTAACAATATTTCAGATATTTAAAACAAAAACTAATAATGATTGATATTGACTGATATGAAAGCCTTCTATTGTAATATGTTTTTCAGCCATATTGTCCAACCCTAATCAATATGTTGCAAGGGGAAAATGAAATCGAACTGGCAAGCAGCAGATTTATCCAATTTGTTCTCTTGCACTGGGAAGACTGAAAAATTCTGATTGCTCATAACCTGGGAAAAGTGAAGATAATGTACTTTGAAAGGATAAATGGAAGCAGAAGGCAGCAGGCTGTGCAGCACCTCAGAGGAATCTGACTGGTGATTGGTCTCAGTATAACTGAGGACTAACAGGATAGTTGAACCTTCTCATAAACTAGCTTTATAATGAGAAACACTTCATTCTACCAGCTCACTGAACTCTATTTTACAGTTGTTCTGCGCTAGCAGAGTGCTATGCACCGCCTTTTTGTAAATGTTTGTAATTTCATCTGGAGCAGCACATTGTCATGCTTTCTGTCATGTTTACCTCTCCTCAGATGAGTGGAAGCTGGTGTTTGGTGATCCCACCAAGTTCGGTCTGGGTCTGTTCTCTGTGGCGTTTGACATCATCTTCATGACTCAGCACTATTGTCTCTACAGACAGCCAGCACAGTATCAAACCATTCCAGGGCAGCAGGACGACTGATCCGAACACTTCGCTACAACCAAAGGGAAGCCACAAAGAAAGGGATTCAATCTAAGCTAAATGTTAGTTCTGTTGTTGCCTTCAGGCTTCCAGCAGGAAGTTCAGTTTATCTTGTCTCAGATTTGGCTCATTAGAGATCCATGGAACCTCTTCTGAACAGCCTCAGGGAACTCTCTTCTTTCATATGTACACCTGCATAATCTATATGCATAGTTCTTTTTATTTAACACTCCGCCTCAGTCTGTAATTTGGATATGTAATTAATAGTATGCTTCGACTGTTTTCTATTTTCTCATGCTTTTTCATTAAACAAAGTGGGAAAAGGTGTGTACTTACTGCTTTTCACAGTAGAAACCACAAGTCCATGGGAAACATGGAAAAGCTTTTTCAACAGTTGAAACAATATAAATAACTGAAGATCCATCAAAAGTCTGTTGTTTGCCATGTGACAGAAACTTGAGCACTTTAATATCAAATAAGTTAGCGACAAATATCCCACATCCAGGGTCGGATGAAGAGGAATTCCCACTCAATGTTTCTAATGCTGTTGAGAACAATGAAATAATCAGTATTGTTAAAAAAACATCTACAAACTGTAATGTAATATACACTGAACAAAAATATAAACGCCCCATGTCAAATATAAGAGTTTTATGAACATTTGGGTTATGTAATATATAGAGAAACTCAGTAATTACTGATCTTCATATCAGCATTGATAACATTGTGGTTCGGCCATTTGTAGCGGATTGACAGTGCTTTGAACATGATAGGGGTCATGTTGAGGACTTTGATTTCGACCAAGTTGGCTTCCCGTATGCGGCTATGGACAGTCTGAGGTGTGATGCATCTGTTGTGCAGACCAATAGTCACATCAGCTGTGTGTGTCACTATCCATAGCCGATCCCACAGATGGACGAGCCGGATGTGGCCATCTTGTGCTGGGGTGGTCACACATGGCCGACAAAGATGAGGTTGATTTGTAGCAGTGCCAGTCTGTTGGGACATTGAGCCGTGCAGCTACTGCTCTGGTGGACGTCCCTGCATCCAACATGCCAAAGGCACGCTCCCACATAACTGGCGACATCTGAGGAATTATGACTTGTGGCAAAATTTGACATTTTTGGGTGGCCTTTTATTGTCCCCAGTCCAAGGATTGTCCAGTTGTTGCTCATTTTGTCTGATCACCCAGTGGACCGAGTAAAAAAACAACTCACTGAGTAATGCTCACTGACAGCATGTTGGGTTAAAAATTATACACAAGTCAAGAGAAATATTACTTTTGTATAATAAATGTCAGCAAATGCTCATTTACAGTTGTTGACTCCACATGGCAACGATATTTGACATGGGGCGTTTATATTTTTGTTCAGGTGGTTAAAAAAAGTTATAGAAGCCACCAGCATATATTTGCTATTTGAACTTGGCGCATTTCTCAGTCTGATTAAAATGACCAAAGTCATCCCAGTACACAAAACTGACAGCAAGCACAGCTCTGCAAACAATAGACCTGCCTCACTATCCTTTAATAACTGAATGGAGACCTTTCTGGAAAAACAACCAGTGGAGTGTTCATGTATGTATGCTTTATACATGAGCATACAGATGCACAAAAAATTTTCATATCTTTAACACAGTAATCATATAAAAGGCAAGTAAGAGATGACAACCAAAAAATATTCTATATTTATTTAAGAACCACAAAGGAGGTAACTACCAAAGAGGGTAATATAAAAAACCTTAACAATTCAAACAATCTTGAAAGGTTTCTGTGTATCCATTTAGCCTATGATGTACTCTAACACTTAGAATACTCTGATATTTGGACTTTTTGAGGTTATACACAAATATAGTTTAATGTATAGAAATGTGTTGATGTGTTAGAAGCATATAATGGATATGGCCACTAGTGCCTAATTGAAGGAGGGTGGAAAGACAAACCAACTTATTTGTAGATGGATAAATATATATCTTTTTATGCTAGCATGTGTGTGCAGATGTCTGTGTACTGTATGTGTAAATGTATGTATATATGTGTAGACATGTATGTGGATTTACATGTGTTTTCTTAAACCTTTATTTTACCAGGATAAAAATCCATTGAGATTAAAAACTTTTTTTCAAGGAAGCCAACAAAGTATGTGGGCCTATAGCTATATGGAATAGGTCATATGTATCAATATGTGTAATTATTTCAGCTGAACAATGGGCCTAGGGATAAGCTGCTCACTCCATTTTGAACATGCCAGCTATCTTCTTTGGTTGCAGTGAATAGTTACTGTGCCTCCTTATATGATATTGTGAAATGTATGTTATTTTGTAATAACTGGGAAGCAAGGTACCGGTACAGTTTTGAAATAAATTTTAACAAAATCACAATGATCATCCTTAAATATTCTGTTAAGCAAACACATCAAAGTTGAAGGAAAACTTAGGAATCCAAATATAATGGATGGATGATTTCACCTCACTTCTGTTGAGGTGAAATCTGTAGTTTCTGCTGATTTGTCAGCAGAAACATGAGAATCTGTTTTACCCAAGCTCAGAGGTGCTCTGCTGGATTGAGCTCTGGTGACTGCAGAGGTCATTAGAGCAGAATGAACTCCATGTTGGAGATGAGCTGAACTTTGTGACATGGAAGCAGCGTGTCCATCTTCTGATGGGATGGAAACGGCCAGCAATTTTACTCAAATAGTTTGTGTGTTGTAGAAACAATGCTCAGTTGACACAGAAGCAAAAAGTGTGCCAAGAATGTTTTTCTCCTCACCATGATGTCATCAGCAGCCCAGGAAACTGATAGAACACAGGATGGATCTATGCCGTAAAGTTCTGATCATGATTCATGGACCAGGCAACGTTTCTCTAAGCTTTTCGTCCAGTTTTGGTGAGTCTTTGTGAAGCGTAGTCCCATCTCCTGCTCTGAGTGGAATGACCCAGGGTGGCGTCTTCTGCTGCTGTTGTGCTCATTCAGAACTTCCTATTACCTTCACCTTGTTTAGACACCAAAATGCATTGAGTTGCTGTCAAAAAATTGGCTGATTCATGATCTGCTGTGACAGTCAGCCGAACATCTATACTTAAAACTTCTGGTGAGTGTATAAATATTTTTGATATGCACAAACTTCTCAATATGAAGAATAGCTTTTTTTAAATTCATTTTTATTGAAAAAAAAAAAAAACAAGTGTCAGAAAAATTATTTAAACTCCTCAGTGGAAAAATCTTTGCTTTGACAATAATCAAACCCTTCTTCTAGCTGCTGAGCAGCCTTTGGCATGTTTCCACTGGTGTCTTGATGTTTGGTGCTGAGCTCCAAGTCTTTAGAGATGGAAGAACTCTGTGTCACCACCCTAATCTTTAGCTCACACATATTCTCTCTCTGATTAGTCACAGCTCCGGCTTGAAAACTTTGAAATGTCATCAATATCTACTTCTAGTCAGAAGAAACATGTTAAAAAAACTGACCACAGTATGAACTTTATTATTCTAGAGAATAAAGTGCAATAATTAATCCTTTGTAATTATTGTCATTAATTTGGTTTAAACTGCCACAGAGCTTAGGTGGTCTATGTAGACCATTACTGCCTGTTCCTGGAGACTGCACACAGACCAAAGACCGTACTGGAAGCCATGTGCTGCACCTAACAGTCAGTATGCCTTAAATTACTCATTTGAATTCTAAATGTGTATGTTTTACCTGATGCTATGATTAAATTAATCACTACTTCAGTCTGATTTAAGTCTGCATCTGCTTTCTGTCCCTGCTATGCTGAAACAATAAACACTACTTTCAGTTTACTGCATTCCAGTGTGGGGAGATTTACCAAAACAACCTTTCCTTACCCTGTTAGCTGCACCGCAGATGAAGCACGGTCTGGAACCAGGAGCTGCACTGACAGAAAGATGAAGCTGCCCTCTGAAGAAATCATCAAGGATAGCTCAGAGAATTTGTGCAAAAATATTCCAACCTTGAGAGATGTATCAAATTCCTCCAGAAAGTATTGGAGGAATATGATACTGGACCAGATGGGTTGGTTTTATTATTGGCCAGAGTGAGTCACAGTCTCAAAAGCAGTCCAGTGGGATTGGACTGGGCCAGTGTTTGGACAGCTTTCAGATAGGAAGTGGAGACTTCTCCACACAGGGTTTTGGGAAAAGCTCTAAGCACTTGATGCAGTTAAATAAGGTGTGAAACAACCATCCATCCATCCATGTTCTTCCACTTATCCAGAGTCGGGTTGTGGGGTCAGCAGACTAAGTAGGGAGGCCCAGCCACTTGTTCCAGCTCCTCCTACGGAATCCCAAGGCGTTCCCAGGCCAGCCAAGAAACATAGTCTGTCCAGCGTGTCCTGGGTCGTCCCCAGGGCCTCCTGCCGGTGGGACGTGCCTGGAACATCTCACTAGGGGGGCGTCCAGGAGGCATCCTGACCAGATGCTCAAGCCACCTCAACTGGCTCCTCTCGACGTGAAGGACATTGGTTCTTTATTCTAACCAACACGGTTTATTCAGTAACAGATCCTGGTTATTTTACTATGAGACGTTTGTCAGCTCAATAGCTAAGGAATGTTGATGAACTGATTGCTCAATGACAAAAATTTGTGTCAGATTAATGTGTTTATTTGTGGGAAATATGAGAGTGATTCATGAATTAATTATATGCCAGAGTGATTGAAAATATGGCCAATAAACACTACAAAAAATGTCATGGTGGGTATTAAAGCATTACTTCATGTCTTAAAGTAAACAATTATTCCTTTGTTAAATAATTCCACACTCCATACATCCTAGAGAAAATACCCTTTTGCTATCATTATCTTTATTTTAACATCCAATTTTCTATTAGAAATAAATAATTTCCAGATGAGATGTTAAGTCTGTACGGGGGGCAATCTGCACTGTGAGGAAAAAAGTCTGATGCACATTCAAGAAGGAAGTGATCATTTTGTCGAATAAAGATCCCTGAATGGCAGCAGGACGGCTCTTCAGTATTCAACAAACTGCCAACATAAAGCCAGAAAATGAGTCTCACTCTGTTCAGGAATTAAGCAGAGGCGTGAAGTGGACTCACTCCAAGTTCAGAGAGGCACCATCAGTCCACAGGCCGTGGGAGCAGCGGTCACTTTGGCCTCACAGGACCAATCAAAACGGAGAATTTTTTATTGAGTCTAAATCAGAATATATTTGAGCAGTTTCATGTTCTAGCTGTCATGACTTCCACCTGGCTTTTTGTTAGCAAGCAAAGAAAAGTGCAAGTTAGAGTCTCTCAGGTCAAACAGGTAAAACACAGTGAGGGATGAGGAGTCTGGGGTACAGATGGGAAGAGGTGGCTTTGTGTGTGTAAGGAAGTCAACCAGTGAAGCATCCACTGATGAAACAAAGATTCGCACGTTCACCATCAGTCACTGGTAGTTCTGTCAGAGAGTCAAAGCTGTGCCTGTGTGTCCATGTGGTGAGTCAGTAGCATCCCACTGTCCCCTCAGGATAAGAGAGGACAGGCGTTGTTGATGATGATGAGAGCAGGACTGGCTGTTTGCTGACTTGATTCACACAGTGTACTGTGTTCAGCTGGCTTAGCAAAAACCAGTGGAGTGTTCAGGTTGTAGACACCAGCCCGAAAGAAGCAGGCCTGCAGAGTGAGGCGCACCATCTCCTGGCACCCCAGCTGCAGCTTGTACTGCGTCTGACCCACCCAAGCAAACGAGGTATGGACCTCCAGAGACTCGGAGCTGGAAACCACACAGAATGACAGGAAGTGAAATCATTATGATCCCTGAAAATGAGCCAAGTTGAACTAGCTTTCCTAGCCCTGTAGCTGTCTCACACATCAGCCATTAAATGTCAGCATACAATAGTGTAGTGTAACTAATGTAATTGTCTATTAATTTCATTTTACTGCAATCCCTTTAAAAAATGGTAGTATGACAGGCTGATGAAGAGGATGCAAAGTGCTGTTTATAACGTTCTTCATTTAATTCAAAATATTTTGTGGAATTTTACATATAGTTTCGGTCTTTTGTCCATTAATTGACAGAATGAAAAAGAAATAATAAGTTTGGTGAGGACTTCCTGTAGTCTTAGGAACACATTATGTGTGGTTAGCATTGCTTATTGATTTTAATTGTACATCATATACAAGGAGAAGAAAGTCAAGTGATCCAATAATCTTCAGTATTTTCTCTCAGTGGCCATGGTTTTAGTGATGTCATCATTAATGTACCACACCAGTGCTTCCTGTTGATGCACAAAAAAATCTGGTGCAGATTGGATGATTTGTCCTGGAGATATGATTGTTCCAATAAAGTAAGGGGCGCACTGGAGTCAAATTCCAATATAATCATATTGCCATCTTTAGATGTTAAAGTTTCATTTATTTCCAGTTTGGTGCAAATGAGGAATGAGTTGGAATGAGTTGACCAGTTTCAAAGTCAAGATTCTGGAGTCATCAGAAATAGGACAGTCTATGTCTTCCCACAAGTCATTTTAAATGTATCCACCAAGGGGTTTTTAAGACCTAACAGGATTTAATGACGTAAATCCATTAAACATGGATTTCAGTCATTAAGTCTCTGCGGTGACAGAAAATTTAGGCAGTTATGCAGTAAAGACATGCCTTACTTACAAATATCGGAAAACAAATCAGAACTTAAAAGGTCAAATTTTTCTTTTATCTGCGCCAATGATGCCATAGAAGACTCTATAAGCAGATCCTTGAAATGCATAATACCACATCAGTGCCATCACTGAAAACCTGGATCTATAGTCAATCTCATTGAATGAGAGTGAAAACATGTGAATGGAAATACAAATTATTAAAGAATTGTGAGCATTATTCACTTTTTTAAATCTTGCCATTATTTTGAACACAATTGTATATTCCAGTTGAACCTGATTCAAGCTGGTTTTTATGTGTTGGAAACATACCTGCTGCTTTTGTGTCGCAGGTCAATGACGACATCTATCTGAACCAAGGAGCAGTTGGACAGAGTCAGAGTTACTGGGACTAAGCAAAGGCTAAGGGCAGAAAGAGACAAACACACACACTTTTACACAACACTACAGTAATGCCGTTGTATCTGGAAGGTAATAGTGGTGCTGCTTTGATCCCATCAACATCTGAGTGTCGTTAAACAACTCAAACGTCTCTCTGTCGTCTCATCATACTGAAGCCTCAGTTTTTTATCTAGCTGTTTTCTGTCCATTCATCAATAAGAGCGGCCAAAACATGATCCATAAACTCCATATATGACCTGCTTAAAATAAAACTGTTGGTTTAACAACTAATAGCTGTGGGTACAGTAATCTTTATGTTTATTCTAATGCATATATGAATTCCCATATCACAGGGTACAACAGGGTAAGCAATTAAAAGACACATGTAATTTTGCTCTAAACATAAGTAGAGGTTTCTGAAATATTATATCCAGAAATTGTGTATAATACACCAACTACACAGAGTCTACAATAAGAAAGAAGAGAAGAGTACATTAAATATTCTTTGTATAAACATTACAGTTGCTTGGAACTATAAAATCTGAAATGTAGTCTATAAGGCATCTGGTCATTCTACTAAATTTATTTATTCAGTCTACAGTAACTACTATGACTTCCTCAACAAGTACACAACAGTATTTGTTTGGCAGAAAACAGGAAAGCCAGGGCTGGATAGGGCTATGTCCAATAATATCTACCAAACAAAAAACATCCCTTTACATTCTAGACGCATAAAAAGGTTGTTTTATGTTCAGACAAAATGGCAGCAATGCTTATAGTGTGGAATTATTACATTTTTATTAATTATATGTGGAATTACAATATTAATCTGAAATGCTCCAAATAAGAAATATTCATCCACATGCATATAAAAACAAAAACTCAGAAAATTAAATAATGGGAGGTCTGTTTTTCTTAAGTTCTGCAATCTATTACTGTGGCATTGTAATGCCTGGTTACTGCAGCTGTCTCACCTTTCTTTGACAAAATGATGAGTAAAGGTTTCAGGGTAGCAGAGGTTTGTTCTGATGAGCTGGGACAGCTCTGGATACGGCAGAATGACGGGAGGAGGCAACTCCGACTTAAATCTGAGGAGCATCATCTCCTGAGTTTCCTGGAGACACAGACACATAAACAGAGAGACAAATGCTTGGCAAAACAGCTTCCAATAAAAGTGGCTCCCAAAGTGTGGAGGGCGCCGTGCCATTGTGGGCTGGGGAGTGGTAAGTGTTAGGGATGAATGGAAAAATAAAACAAAAAAAAAAAACAGTTACACAAAAGTGTTTCACTGTAAAGATGGTTTGTAGTGTGTTTTGTTACCAACCTAAAGTGTGAAATAAACTTCAGTGGAATTTGAAAACAAAATATGTGTATAGGTTTAAGTGTGGTTGAACGTTGTGCGTGCCCAGTTGATTTTTTTTTCTGTTTTGGGGGGATTTTATTGTAATCCATAGGGGGCCCAGAAAATCTTTGGGAACCACTGCATTAAATGAACGAATGTTTTACCTCACATAAGGTGTGAGGTAAAACACCACACATAAAGTCAGTGAAACAGAATAGCACTGATGTCTGGTAGTCTGTGGTCTGGTAGCATCCACTGAGCTGTGGACAAGCAGGAGGATTGTGGTCGTACCTCTTTGGGAATCAGAGAACTGGCCTCTTTGCCGATTGTCTGCAGGGCCACATGAAGCTGGCCTTCTAAGATCAGCTGTTTGTTGTCCTCAACAACGTAAGCCTGGTCACACAAAACACATTCAACTCAAGCACAAAGCATCAACCTCTACCTTTAATTCATATCAGATTACAAATGTGATTAAATCCTACAACACTGCAAAGTGGGACAATGTGGCAGATTCAATACAGGCTGGCAACCAAGGCTTAAACATCTAGAATTTATTTATATGATGTTAAAAAAAGAGCTGCTGATGGTGAGAGTAAAATATCTCAAAACACTTATTCAGATAATCAAATATACAACCTTCCAGATGACGATTATGCTTAGGTCTAGCTCATTACACTTCTTGGCGATAGTTGTAATGTCGGAGGCTGTGTTGTCAGTGTGGCCAGAGCCCTGACTTCTGCTGTTCCTGGGAGTTGAATTCCCTTGTTCTAACACCGAGCTCTGACGGCAACGGAAGAAGAAATCTCCACATGGTGTAGAGGAACTCATGATCTGCACACAGAAAGTTCAGAGTAGGAGAGACGTGTGTCTGCAGGTGCACTAAACTGTTCTTGTTACATAAAAGAGTTTGGCAATGTGTCGTCAGTTCACTGGGGTGGGCCATCTGTCGCTGCCAGGTGCAGCCACTCCTAGCCACCACTGAGTTTATTACAACAATAAAGCATGCTTCATGGGAGACATCTGGGTGGTTATCTAGAATATTCATTCATATGATTTTAAAAATGAAAACAGAAAAGAGCTAGTTACTTTGTCATAAGGATCATTCAAAAGTTTGACTAAATGAGGAAATGAGGAACATACTAAAAATAATTTCAAATTCAAAATCTGCTCTTCAAGTCTGTACCATCATATGGCTTAAATCAAAACCTTGTAGCTGTGCACCACACAGTGAAAGGGAAAAGGAAACTGGAAATCCAACTGGAGGTAAGGTTACAAACCCTAAAAGATGAATTTGTGCCAGTCTGTTAGCTCTGGTCAGTTACAGTATTTCATGTTACAATTATTGTAAATGTGTTTGTGTTTACTTGGCAGACCAGACTTAGCAGACTTTGCTAATGTTAATGTAAAAGTTAAGCATTTTATGAGCCTAAACAATATTTTTGACCGTAACTTGACAGTGTGAGGGCTCAGGTCTGGACTGGCGACAACAGACCCAGTTGTTCCCACATTGGTGGTCCTGCGTATACCCAACTTCATCATTATTAGCCCCTTTTTGGTGCTTTCAAAAATAAAGGAGGAAGACAAGATGTTAGAAAATCCTTCTAGAAACAGCTTCCACTGTCAGCTTTACAAACAATTCTTTGAAACAAAAATATGGAAGACACTTATTTAATTGTGTTTGTTTTAGTCACATTAAATGATGCCATAGTTTTTTGTGTTCTTCTTTGTCTGAACTGTTGAGCTTAAAGGATGAATGTTTCTGATCTGTGGCTATTCTCCCACCAACTTATCCAGCCAAATAAGGAGCCTTTGTTTATTACATTTTCCTCTCTTTAAGGCCAGTAAGTTGATATTTTCAGTCTGTAACACAGTATCATTATACTGTCATATAGCCGTCCTGGGTTCATACATACAAGATTCTGATTCTACATCAACAATAAAGCAGTGAATTAATCTTACCCGTTCATTTCCAAGATTCAGGTCTGCAAACGTGTATTCCTTTGCAGAATCAGAGCCTAAGAACAAAGTTAAATCTGTGCTTTCAAAAAAGAACATCCAAGATGGCTTGTGTGAGAAGGAAAAATACCTTCATGGGGTTTGCATCTCATGGCTTTAAAACAAAGCTTAGCTCTTTCTCGACTGCCGAGTCTGCAATCTGGAGAGAGAAAATTAAAGCAGTGAAAAGCAATCGTCTAGTTTATTTGTATATCACGTTTCATCAACAAGGCAGTTCAAAGTGCATAAAAACATCACATATTTTGATGAGTGCCACCATCAAAAAAAAACAACAAATCATATGTGTTGGTCAATGTTCCATTTATTATGGTTCAAAAGCAACTCAAAACAGGAGGCTTTTTGGCACACATTGTTTCCTGTAGAGGTAAGTATTACACAGACTCTGGCGAGACCTCTGACTGAAGACAGTTGCATGGTAGTCTGTTGAAGAGGAAGCGCACAGTTTTCCATTCATCTTATGAAACAACTAGGCCTGACATGAAAAGCAATAAATTATCAATTAAAAACAGTAGCAACTACATAACTAGCTGCCCTATGATTTCATAGAACAGCCAGTATAAAAAAAAAATACTGGAAACTATTAACATACAATACACAGTACTATCCTTACACTTCTTATTTTTCACAAAGTTCCCAATTAGCAGAATTGAACGTTTTCCTTATATGAGCCTAATGATTAATATATTTTGAAGAGAAAGTTTATTGTCCATTTTTGTTTGTCTACTTAAAATGTCTTCCAGTTATAATGCTAAATGTTCTTTAAAAATTTGTTAATCTTGGTGAAGGTGTACTTACATTATTATGCCATTTTTTGTTATAAATTAACAATGGTCTCAAAACGACAATATTACAGTTTATCACAATAATTTCTGGGACAATTAATTGCTCAGCAAAATGTGTTATCATGACAGGCCTAGAAACAACTTTCTATTAACAGAGATGATTGACCAAAAACTAGGAGACCATTCGACCTTACATCATTCCTGGTGTGGTCATTATTATGTTTGTGGTTGGAAAAGAGCCCATGATCCATGCAATAAGAAGTATTGTGTTTGTAATAATTTGAATTGAATTGTAAAACCTTTGTAGAACCTTTAGATACTAAAAAGTATGCAGAAAAAAATGACAATGATAAAAAAAAAACATTTTAAAAGGGAGGTAGTCCCTTTTAAAATGGACTTACCATAATTGTTGCATGGATTAATGTACTTGTGGAGGCGCCAGTGCTGACTACTGCTAGACACCTGGACAATGTGGAACTCACGGACACCACTTTCACTCTGGAACAATTGAAAGAAATTTAAACTAAGTTTCGCAACATGATGTGAGAACAAAGAAACTTCATAAGTCGAAGTGTGGTTCATCTTACTGCATTTACGTTCTCCACATCAATAAAAACAAGAGTTCCCCCGCTGCCTTTGTCATCTAGAGAGTGATGAGGGGAAGCACTGCTGCGGCAGGCGGAGGCCTGGACACTCAGAGACCGACTGGCACAGATAAACACCGTGTGACGCAACACCCGGTGACTTCATGAGGAGGAGATGACAGACCGTTAAACTTAGTACAAATACAGAACTCATTCAGAACCTAAATTATTGCATATGTTGATAATATGGATTGATGGATTGAATACATCCATCTTTCCACTGTGTGACAAGCATTTAGTCCGGATAATGTCTTGGGAAGTTGAAACTTTTCTCATTAGTTCATAAGGTGAGGTGGGGACAGGCCATATTTCCATCAGTACTTGAGTTTCAGGGTGTACACACTATTTTTGTTGAATATAGACAATTTTTCGGAATTACTATTCCACATATTTTATCCAATCACCAAACTTGCCAAAAACACTTTCAGCAGAGCTGATTTTACAATATGTGCACAGCCAGATGCAGCATTCTACAGAACACTGTCTGTTTTGTTCATGTCAATGTGAACAGTTCAGTCTTCTTTACAGACTCATTAAATCTATCTTAAGATAAACAAAATGTCACCACTAAAATGCTCTAGTCACAATTATATTAAAGCAACAATATACTCAAGATTAATCCTCAAAATCATCTTTCACCTGATTTTGAGTCCTTTCTCTGTGTTCTCATAGTAGAACAGGAAGTTGATTTCGTGAACTCCTTCCTGGTCTGGTCCTCGGAGCCAGAGGGGTAGCTGAACCGACTGTCCTGGCTGCAGTGTGCTGCCATGTATTGGGATCTCTGTGACCCCAGAGGGCTGACTGCATGCAGGAGCAGAAACCAATGTCTCAGAGGACATGGAGCCTGGCTGGAGGGGGTTAGGAAACGTCACATAGGCGGAGCAGTTCTCTGCTGAGCGGGGGCTGGGAGGTGTGAAGGGTGCTGTGCTCTGGCTGCCAAACGTGAAGAAATCAGGGTGCGTTGACGCCACCCGAAGGCCACACAGAGCAACTGCACTGACATTACAGAACTCCACATAAGCTTTCCTGATCTCGCCGCACAGCAGGGCAGTGGGAAACTGCAGGAAGAAAACCTGCGGACACACACACACACCCACACACGCACACACACACACACACATTAAGATTGTTTTGTATTATTCAGCAGCTTGCAGTGATTTTAAACAATTATATAAATTATAGTACATTCAAACTACTTGACAAAACATAAATCCACAGAGATATACTGTACATTTAAAACTGATTCTTAGATTACATCATTTTCTTTGCTTTTGAGAGAAACCTGTCTCATTCCCTTCCAGAAACCAACTTCTCAGCTGAAGAAAAATGATTGTACATCTAAATCTGCCAGGAATAAGAATCATTCTAGGCTCATAAAAAACTAAGTACTGCAAAAAATATTTTTGAAGTTGAGGATTACAATCACAAGCGACTTAATTACAAAAAGAAAATAAGGAATAGAAAAGCCAAAACAATGGACTAAAGGGTTAGGGAAAGTCATTCAATCTAAGCCTGTTTAATTCAAGTCCTAGACAACCTCAACCAGACATTTTATCTCTGCAGGCTTGTTTGGTGTGTGTTTGTTCCAAAATGAATCTATAATCTCAATGATAAGCCAAAGGCAAGAAGTTCAGTCACAAGCTTCACATAAACTAGCTCATCTTTCAGGATAATTCATTCAAAACGTAAAGCCAATGAACTATTTTAACTTGAAGTTCACCTGATCATGTTAGCCATAGAGGAAGACATGAGAGTGTCAGTTACCTCCATTAGGGGCATAGGTGGGGTTATGATGGGCTCCAAACGTCGATCCGTGCCATATCGAACTTGCATCTTGTCTTCTTTTGTCAGGTTAAGCCGTGGGCCCTGGATCTTCAGGTCCTGTCTACCACGAATGATCATGGAGTCCAACGTCTGCTGCCCTGATGCAGGAGAAAGTCCACACACAACATGTTTTTGGCAGTATAAAGTAATTATTTGAGATCAGACCATTAACATGTCTAGTCTGTGCCAGAATACAATGCTGTGTATTAAATCAACCAACCCTGGGTGGAAACACATGGAAACATACCTTCAGTGTTTGAGGAGGCTTCTCCAAAGTGAGATGAAGTCAGGTTGTAGATCACTCCTACAATGTTCAGCTGACCAGTTCTGTGTGGCAGCAGCTTCAGTCGGGCCTGACAGTACAAAACAAAACCCCAAAACTATGTGTGACAAACAATAGAAGTCGGTCCTCACCAATCTACACTGTCTGAACAGAGCGGGTTAGACTGGTGCACTGCAACGAGCTACTAATTGAATCACAGTTACCCTTAATATCAATCATAACCTAACTACAAAATATTTACAGGCAACACACAAGCAATAAATAAGAAAAACAAAAACAAGAACTGTAAAATCTTTCTCTGCTTTTCCTCAAACTTGAGTAGAAAAGTCCTCATCTTTTTTGATCACCAAGGCTAATATAACAATTAGTTTTGCACTGATATTTTCAGTAATTATGTTGAGCTAGCATGGTTGTCAGTTGTGAGTTAGCTTTATATTTCAGTAGTAGGTTTCAGTCAGCAGCAGACATGGTGACAGTGGAGGAAGTCTGGACCCATAAAGAGAGGCATACAGTAGACAGAGTTGATCTGTTGCATACATGTAGATGGAGAGGTTCTGGGATTTCTGTCATTGTCTTCTTTACTTCCATCGCATGTGAACTAATGTGCAACACAGCACTTCTGGTTACCAGTGGTATTGCTCAGTTTGGATACGCATCTACAGTTAGCTGACTAACTTGTGTAGTGGCAAAATTTAAGGTTACTATGATTATTAGCTGAGTCTATGCATAACAGTATTATGATTCTTGTGTGATGCATGAGCTTATGAAAAAGACTTCTGAAGCAGTTTGGTTTCACTGGCCTTAACATCACAGTGAAGTCATTGGGTTGTTTCTTTATCTCTCATGGCTCCCCTAGTGAACAAAGATACGTGTGCTTGCTGTATGCTGTCTGTTCTGTAACTAAGTAGATTATCAAACTGTGTTTAGATTATCAAGAAGATAATCTACTTAATCTACTTACAACTTATAAAACTGTAAGCTGTGCTCTGCTCGAGGGTCTTTCTCCTGACTGCCATCAGTGAGCAGAGACTTCAAATGCTGTTAAGCCTTTGAATAAATACCTATTAAGAATATATTCTTTGTCTGGTTCTTGAAACAGTTTTCCCTCACTCTTTGTTAAAGGAAAATTTCCACAACACTTGCAAGACATAAACCCAGAAGACACATAAGAGTGTAACATAACCATAATGCTTGTTTTCTTCAGAATAAATAAATTTAAAGGTAAATATGCGAGACTTTTTTAGGACAGTTTCAGCTACTTGATTGTTAAGCCATCCAAAGTTTTCCACCGTTTAAAACTGATTTTTGGGCAGCACCATGCTGGTTTTAAGTGTGGTTGTGATGGGCAAATTAAAAGGGACATGTGCTTCGGCGGGCAGAGGCCCAACCGGAGAGAGAGAGACGCACCATCACATCTGTTCAGCGGGAGGATTGTCTTTATGGATTTTTAAAACAAGCAAAAAATTAAAGAAAAGACGTACACGGCAGTCACAGATCGTGACTCTCAAAACATGTTTGGAGCGTTGCACACAGGAAATGCCGTCCGGTGAAAGAAGACGCCACCAAGGAGGAAGAAAAACACTCCCTGTGAGATCTGATCTGGAATTTATTTTCTTTTTGACAGATGGAACCACTATTTTTTCCTCATTTCTGGGAGGTGGGGATTTTGCTGTTTTGGATTTTTCATTTTAGATTGGTACTTTGGATTATAACTGGGGAATATTTTCAGGACAGTGTTTTTTGAGGATATGGGACCCTATTGTGGACATTATTCTGATTAAAACTAATTGAATGTTTGGGGCATTTCTTTTTTGCACTTTTTTACTGAGTTATTTAAATATAACCATATATTATTTTTGAGGGATTTTGGTTACTGATCTGTTATTTATCAGAATTACTATTATTTCTTCTTATTATTGACTTTTGAATATTTCTATTGTAGATAAAAATCAACAAATTCCATGTTAAGTGGATGGATATTTATATTATTATTAAATATAAATGTGTATCATATTTTACCTGATACCTTAAACAGAAGCTCTGTGATGAAATTGTGAGTTCTGCTTTAAGTCCCGTATAGAAGTGGTGCATTACACAACCTTAACATGACTGTTTCTAGAAGTTAATGGTAGATCACAAAATCAGCACCAGGGGCGCTTCAAGATTCAGTGTTTGATCCCACAGTTACTCACAGTTTTGGTCTCTTCTGATCCCAGGTAGAACTCTTTGATGATCTCTGTGACAATTTCTTCTTTCTGTGACAATAGCAACATGAAACATATTGAAGGTGCAATGGAAAGTTTCAATGATGGATCTAAACACCAGTCTGAATAAAAATCTAGATTGTTGGGCGTGCCGTGGTGGCGTAGCGGTTAGCGCGACCCGTATTTGGAGGCCTTCAGTCCTCGACGCGGCCGTCACGGGTTCGACTCCCGGACCCGACGACATTGTCTTCCCCCTCTCCTTCCCTGTTTCCTGTCAGCCTACTGTCATATAAGGGACACTAGAGCCCACAAAAGACCCCCTGGAGGGGTAAAAAAAAAAAAAAAATAAATCTAGATTGTTAAACTGGGTTTGGTCAGAATGCTCACCTTGCCTGCTGAGTTGTCTTCATTAGTGATCATCCCTTCAGCTATCTGCTCACTTGTTGATTCCTTTCCCCCTAAAGGCGTGCCAGTAGAAAACTTCCATAGGAGAGAGAGGTTGGACAAAAGCAAAGAAACCTTCAAAGGGTTTCTGAATGTGACCTCCACAATTATTGGTTCTGTTGAGGAAAACAGAGTACAGGTACAATTCATATTACATGAGACACTGACAGTCTCATCATCAAAGACCAATTTTTTGCTCTTGGAAGGGTTTTAATAGGGAATGAAGCACTTTGTGGATTATCTTTATCTGGTCTCCATGTCCAGCATGGATTTAGCAGTTAGAAGACTTAGTCAAAACAACTTAGGCATAGGCCACTGAGATGGGTAAAAAGGGAACAGGTGTGCATGGGAGTGTTCACTACATCAGAACTTATTCTGCAAATGTTTTTCCACCTCCCTTTTCGAGCATTAAGTCTCTCAGAAAAGCCAAAAAATACTTCAAGAGAGCATGAAAACATTTTTGTGAAATTGAGGAAGTTATTTCAAATTTTGATAAATCCATGAACAATTTTTAATGTGTTCCATCTATTGAGGGTGTTCTCAAACTAGTTTACTCTAGAACAGTGTCTCTCAATTCCAGTCATCAGGGACCCTTGTTCTGTAGGTTTTCAACTCAATCCAATTCAAAAATCCTTCATAGACCATAAGGGAAATTAAATGTTGCTGAAACTCTTATTAATTCAAAATACTTCAGTTCACTTCAGGTGACGGCTGTGGGCAGAAAGTTTCTACTGTAATGGTCTGTATTACACCGAATTTGAAGAAGCCTCTGACTAAAGACACTGTTAAGAGTGAGAGTAAGGGTTGTCTTGCAATCATTTGAATCACGTGTTCTGGTACAGAGATGCATCTAAAATATACAGGGCAGAATGGCAGGGCTGTTCTAGAACAGCTTGCGATGGACTGGCGACCTGTTCAGGGTGATCCCGCCTCTCGCCCGTTGACCGCTGGAGATAGGGAGCAGCACCCCTCACAACCCCACAAGGGATAAGCCTGTATGATAATGGATGGATGAATGAATGTTCTAGATGGGTGCCCAGGTGCAGTCCTCGAGAGTTGCCAACCTGCAACTTTTAGATGCCTTCTCCAACACACCTGGATCAAATGAATGACCCATTACCTGGCCTCTGCAGAGCTGAATTACTGCTGTTGAGGGAATTCAGTCATTTGACTGAGTTGTAGGTGTCAGAGTTTTGCAAATAGTTCTCTCATGAATAAGTTTGTCTCGCTACTCTAAGCTGGAAACAAGTTGAGGTGGACCATGCTGTTCTTGCAGAAACCGTTCAGCTAGTTCAGAGAGACCCCTCTACTCCTCATCTTTAAGTTTCTGTTTTATGACCGACCCCCACCCCACTTTCAATAAAGCCAGGTTGCTGCAGGGGGACAAGTTGGAGTTGTCCTGAGGCTCCAATGAGACTCTCCCCCTTTACGAAGGCTGAAGTGATACTACTCTCTATGTGGTTCTTTATATGAACAGGTTAAAAAACCCAACAGTAGGAGAAGTATCTAAAAGTTGCAGGATGTTTGCTCTTGAGGACTGGACCTGGGCACCGCTTGTCTATGGTGTTAGAAAGAAGGCTGAGACTTGCCTAGAGTAGGAGCAGTGTAGCATTTGTCCAGGATATTGGTCAGGGGACCTGGGGCCTCATGCATAAAATGTGCGGCGCCATATTTTACACACAAGTCGGCATGCATAAAAATTAACTTTGCGTCAAAGTTTGCGTAAATATATTGGCAGCCACACAAACTTTTTCTGTGGGCAACAAACTACAAAGCGTCAAAACCAGTGTTGTATAGTAACGAAGTAAAAACACTTCACTACTTTACTTAAGTATATTTTGGAGTACTTCATACTTTCCTCGAGTATGAAAATTTTTGATGACTTTCACTTTTACTTCATTATATTTCCGAACTTAATTGCGTACTTTTACTCCGATACATTTTCAGTGTGTGGTTTAGTTACTCGTTACAAAAAGCGAGCGAGAAACGCAAGTGTTTTGACCCCACCTACTGATTGACTGCAACAAAGTCGGTAGCCTACTTGCCTGGGCTTGTTCATCACCACCAATAGGATACACCTGTTTCGCTTCTCCCATTAAACACAAAGCAAGTCTCTCAATCAGCAGCAGCCACATGGAGGAGGAGACGGAGACCACAACGACTGCAACTACGTCGGACACGGCTCCAGGGGAACCACCAGCTGGTGATGAGAGCCCATGGCCTTATTTAAACACAATATACTCTTTCGTGGGTGTTAAAGATTCGTCGTACCGCATGCAGTGTATGTTATTCCTGCCCAAAGATGTGGAAATTCTATCTTACAAAAACTCCCCGTCCAACTTGAAGAAACACATCGAGGTAACTTCTTATGAAATGGTTATAATCCTCCTCTTTCAGTAACTATAGCTTGGTCACTAGGCACTATTGTGAAATCTTGACCGTAACGTTACCTGTATAAATGAACTTTGTTTGACATTGTTTCAGTTCCACACGTGGTGTATTTAGCTTAGGCCTAATGTTGACTGTAGCAGGCTACCTAGACTCCTCTGTTCAAGGGGGGACGGAAGCCATAGCGATAGCAATTTAGACTAAATTTAACGAATAATAATCAGTTGTAAAGTAGGTTAAGTTAACCCTCCTGTTATGTTCCGGGTCAAATTGACCCGTTTTAAAATTTACAAATTAAAAAAAACATAAATAGAAGCATTTTTTTTGCATGAAACGTTTTCTATTTGTCTTAATAGGTGCACTCTAGACATAAGTTGAAAATTTATTCATTTTACACATTTGTACCAAACCCTAGGTCTACTTTTTACATCGATACTGTTCGGGTCAATTTGACCCGGCAGTCAGGTTAAAGTGCAAAAAAAGATTTTAAAATGTCCAATTCTATATGTTTCCTTGCAGTTATGAACCATATTTCACCACACACACACTCACACACACACACACGCAACCACACACCCACAAGCCCACTTTCTCACTATTCTCTTTACTTCACTAGGAAACTGCGAGAAAACAGGTGTTCACACAACCTTTGACGGGAATCTTTTCTGTTCCTGTGGACAAACTCCACCCACACTGAGTGGACACTCAGCAGAAGTGGAGAAAAACATAAATACTCTCTGCATGACTCATTTATCTTGATTTTAATCAGCGGGTCAATTTGACCCAGAACAGTATGTGTGTCTCAAGTTCAATTATAAAGATCACCCTTTGGTAAAAAAAAAAAAGTATAATATAAAATAATTTACCAAAGGTCAACTTCAAGGAAATTATTGTTTTTTTGTGTCTAGGTTTTTTTCAGTGGACATTAAAAATCTAAATTCCATTTTTTATGTCCAAATGAGTAAATGAGCAGGTTGTCGTCATTGATCCTTAATTTCTGAGAAATAATAAAACATCATTGCACAAATATTGATTGAAATGGTTAGTATTGGAGTTAATAATCAGATACAAAAATGTTTTGGAGGAATTATTTGGTTTCTGACACTATTGCATGATTAAACACTCCCTGGGTCAAATTGACCCACGAACATTTTTGCTGTACCCTAGAAACGAACATAACAGGAGGGTTAACCTTGTGCTATAGGTAAAGCACCTAATTTTCTTAACTAAATGATGCCTGCAGGTATATCTATTAGCAGGTTTAATTTTGCCTGCACTTGGTTGTGTACATTATTTTAAGTGTATTTGACAAGTTTACCAAAATATAAAAAATGTCATTCAAACTACATTTGCCTTGTTTTACTTTTTACTTGTACTTTTCATTACATTACTTGAGTACATCAATTTTTACAGTAATTTCCATACTTAAGTACAAGAAGTTTCAGATACTTTAAGACTTTAACTCAAGTAACATTTCAGTCAGTGACTTGGACTTTTACCAAAGTCATATTTTGGAGAGGTACCTATACTTTTACTTGACTCTGAGATTTCAGTACTTTATACAACACTGGTCAAAACTCACCTAAATCCACTGAAATCTGACTACATTCGATGTTATTTAGACCAAGAAGCATTAAACCCGATATTTTTCATGATTTTAATATTTTATTGTTTACACATAAACAATGAAACTGAACAGCATTTATCCTCAGACAATAAGCTAACAAGCACACACAAAAAAGAAAATAAAAACAAAAGTATGTGAAAACCTCGCTTGAATGTAAATAGTACTTTTTCTCAGTTTTTGTCTCATAAGGATGTAACGCATTGGTCCGTGTGCCGAAGCGCATGAAATGCATCTATGGGATCATTTCATTCTCACTAAAAGAAGAAAACAGGGTTGGATCAGCAGATTAACTCAAACCTGCCGATTAAAAACAGGTTTGATTATTTTTAAGGTGATCAAAGTGTGTAGACAATCACACTTATATAAGTAGCTGCGCAAAGGTGAGCTGCGTAATTGTGGAACACTTTGGCTCTGATGGAGAACATCGCCAAGGGAAGGATTCAGAGGGAGCGTTTGTTCAGAGATCATATTGATCTGCTGGGAAATGTTGATGATGGCTTATGAGTGTTTAGATTGCTCAGACTCATCATCCTGGAGCTCTGAGCAAAACTTAAAGAGCCGTGCAGTACCGGTACCGGTCCAGCTGCAGTCATCCTTCAGTCGAGTCGCCCGTTTTGTGAGTGCGCCTTATGGACATAAAGCATTCTACTATTTAGAATAAACGTCCACATTCCCCACTCAAAGGATCCTCTGACACGCTGTCTGTCTTTAAATCCCGGCTGAACGCGGTACTGTTAAAACAGGCATTTGCACGATCTCTTTATTTTTTTTAATTTGGATTTTATTTTTCTTTAAAATGTATTATTTTTATTTTTGTGAGGTGACATTATGTGTCCTCAAAGCACCTTTTAAATAAAATATATAATTATTATTATTATAAATACTTATACTGGGACCTCTGGTGGTGACATGATCTGAGACGGCCGCTTTGAGTGGAGGCTCCCATGAGATTGATGATTAATTGACAAATTACGTAATTTTCTGGACATCCCCTTTAAAAAACCTGCAAATAAGAAAATGAGGCCGACAAGAAACACAGTTGGTAAACATCAAACTGACCAAAAAGAGTCCAAAGAGAAGAAAGACCCGCAGCAGGCTAACACTACAGCTAGCGAGAGAAGAAAAGCTAACGAAGCTAATGAACAAGTGGCCAAAGTCCTGCGTGAACTAAAGGAGTTGAGGAAAGAAAATCAGAGTGCGTTTGCTGAGACTGCTGCTCTGAGACAAAGGCTGCTTTCAGGTCTCGTACTGATGTTTTCATCAGCGCGAGATCTGAAAGAGCATATGGACACCCTAGAGCAATGCATGGAAAAAGCAGAAAGTAGAAACGGCACAACGGAAGAAGTTAGCCAGAGAAACAAGAGAGAGCTTCGGTACTTGCTGAGACGTGAGGCTTTGCTCACTAATCAATGTGATGACCTATAGAACTGTCTACGCCGTAACAATCTCAGAATCTACCAAGTCTCGGATTGAAGTGAGAAACAGGACATGATTGGCTTTGTAAAGGAACTAATCAGAACCACGCTTCTTCTGCAGGAGGACATACACATTGAAAGAGCACACTGAGCGTTAGGACCGAGGCCAGCTGACACGAATCCGCCACGTTCCATCATTGTCTGTTTCATGGATTACACCATAAAAGAAGCTGTACTACGATAGGTATGGTTACAAAAACAAATCGTCCTCCAAGGGAAAAGAATATACTTTGAACAGGATTTCTCTCCAGAGGTCCAAAAGAAGAGAGTGCGACTGCAGAGCATAATCAAACAACTTAAAGAAAAAGGAATACAGGCAAAATGTCGTTTTCCGGCTCAACTCAGAATCGACTTGGAAAGCGGCATGAAAACCTTCCCTACACTTCTCGACACAGTACCGACGTTGGAGAGGTTGGGTGTGTCGGTGCAGATGAGTGAGAGAGAGAGGATGGAGGCAGAGCTTTCCTGAGAGGCCTGGATTCCAAGAGTCAACAACAGGAGACATGGAAAAGGGGGGCTACCCAATGCGGATCTAAAAGTTTACATTTAAAACTGCAATGAGAACAAAATGTTCATAAACAAAGGAACTCTTGTGGACTATAAGGTATGTTCTAAGAAAAAGATTGTTAAAGGGGAGAAGAAGACTTTATCGAAATAGCCAATGTTACTTTATATAGTGAATTTGTATTACAAATGTTTATTATCTCACGGTTAGTCAATAACAACGTGCTTTACTATCATTATCCCAATTGGGTGGAGATCTCACCAGGGAATTATTGCTTTTCTTTGGATTGTGATCTGGACAGCACTTAGTGCTTTTCCCCCATCACACAGCACTCTGCCTTGGTACCATCGGGGGCTGGTCAGGAGGCCACTACAGATTATGTCTGGCCTTAATATAACCAGTCAGGTTTATGGGAGTCTTTGGAGCTTATTTTGCTCAAATTATTTCTGTGTTACTATGTTCTTGTTCCTTGACACATTTGTGCCCACACTGAGCGTCCAACAGGAGGCAGAAACAGATAAGATGCAACATTCAGAATTAAGTTTGAAGGTTCAAAAAGTAGTGTTCGAGGTTGCCACGATCAAAACAACTATATTATATGACTGACTTAAATATTGTGTGTTATACAGTGATCCCTCGTTTTTCGCGGGGGTTACGTTCCAAAAAGAACCCATGATAAGTGAAATCCGCGAAGTAGGAACCTTTACTTTTTTAACAATTATTAAACAATGAAATACTCCATAATACATTGAAACCAAAGAACAAAACCATTTTTACAGGGCCAAGCATTTTTTTTAACAAATAAAAGTACTGTATAAATGTTTTTCTTTTCTTTTTTTTTTTTTTTTTACAAATAACTACTATACTGAAAAATAATCATTTTAATCATCAATACGAAGTGAAGGCTTCAAATTGCGGAGATCAGCACCGCCCCACCGCGACCCGAGTCATTGGATTAGAACGGGAAAAAAATAATTATGAAAAAAAATACAGTGCAGTTGGACAAATAGTGATTCACCTGTATTTCACTGCTTCTCCTGACTTCGCTCTGTCGCGTTTTTGTCTTCTAAAGCCCGTGGTGCAGGTGTGTTTTTTTCGAGAGAAGAACATAGTTATCTGTAGTTGTTGTCGCTCTTTTTTCTCCTGGGCAAAAGAATTCTTATAAACCGACATGCCACCATCGATTATGTCAAATTTGGTAAGCTGTTTTACGTACGTGTACATATTACCTGCAAAGTTATTGACACACAGGTAGAGAAGAAGCGGAGAGACTGTTTAGCCAATCAGAATGCAGAACACAATGCACGATGCAAATCTGTGAAGCAGTGAGACCGTGAAAGGTGAACCGCGATATAGCGAGGGTTCACTGTAATGTGAGAGGGCTGGGTCATGACCCAGCACTCTCACAGTCCTCTCACGATAAAGAAGAAGAAAATATTAGCCCTATTAAAATCGCTTAAAAGTTCAATAGCTCTATTGCAAGAGACACATCTTAATGAATTGGAACACAAGAAACTAAAAAGAGAGTGGGTGGATCAAGTGTTTTTTGCCAGCTGTCCAAAAGCAGAGGAAGAGGAGTGGCGATTCTATTCAGCCAAACAACCTACTTCTCGGTGCAGATGGAGGTGAAAGACACGCAGGGTAGATATGTGGTGGAGGGCTCAGTAGAAGGGATGGACATAACAATAATGAATATACAGTATATGCCCCAAATGAAGATGATCCAACCTTTTTTATATAGAAGTAGCTTCCGTCTTAGCAAAAGATTCAAAAGGTGTAATAATTTTGGCGGGAGACTTCAATTTTGTGTTGGACCCAAAACAAGATAAATCACCGCCAGAACATGGCTCTCTTGGCAAAAAGACGAAAGCCTTGAAACACCTGCTAGAGGAGTTGGGAATGGTGGATTCTTGGAGAACATGTGACCCACAGGGTAGGGACTTTACGTTCTTGTTAAACGTGCATGGTTCATACTCAAGATTAGATATATTTGTATCCAAACAAGACCTCCATAGGTTGTTACATAGTGTTATTGAACCTATTACCTTGTCAGACCATGGACCAGTCAGAATAACATTAAGGATGAAAACTGAAAAATATTTTAAATACTGGAGATTGAACGTCTCCATGTTGAACGATCCACATGTCCAAGAACAAATGAAGACAACAATAGATTAATATTTTCATTTGAATGATAATGGGGCAGTGTCCCAGGCGATATTGTGGGATGGAGCTAAGGCGGTAATTAGGGGTAAATGCATAGAACTGGCAAGCAAATTAAAGAAACAGCAGGTACAGAAAGAAAATGACCTAGAAAATGAAATAAAAAGACTAGAATAGACCCATAAAAGTGACAGAAAAGAAGAGACACTGAAACAACTTAGAAAAATCAGGGAAGCACTGGACAAACTACTTATCTATAAGGCAGAAGGTGCTATGAGATATACTGGTCAAAAATACTATGAGATGGGTAACCGTGCGAGCCGTTTATTAGCTTTCCAATTGAGAAAAATACAGGCCAGACGAGTGGTTCCAAACATGTCACCCTGGAAACGAAAAAGAACTATCCCAACCAGAAAAAACTGCAAAGGGGTTCTGCGAATTTTATAAAGAATTATACGATTCCCAAACTCTACCCCAGAAAAGGGTGGTAATGGAGGACTTCTTTAAAACGCTTAATTTACCTTAACTAACATCGGAAGAAGCGGATAATCTGAATAGGCTAATCATGGATATTGAGGTTGAGGAAGTAATTAAATGATCAAAAAGCAATAAAAGTCCAGGGACAGATGGTCTAAGTGGAGAGTTCTATAAAGTATTCATAAAAGAACTTACCCCTAAACTATGTGCAGTATTTAACTACACTCTAAAGGAAAATGATCCTCCAAAAAGCTGATCAGAAGCAATAATAACGTTATACATAAAGAGGGGAAAAACCCTAAAGAGTGTGCCTCCTACTGCCCTTTAAGTCTTTTAGAGAACGATTTAAAAATTTACATATGTATTTATGGGTGGTAACAGGGTGGACCAGCAGCTGAGCTCTATTTCCCGCAAATTGGGATTTATAAAGGAAAGGTGCGCGGCCACGTGCGTGCGCACGGCTTTATGCATCTGATTTTTTTATGCCCTGCACTTTTCTAAATTTTTCCGTATGCTAAGTTTTAGTGTGAAAATGTCACACTCTTATGCATGAGGCCCCAGATCTTTACCTTCGCAAGGCAGTTGATTGAGTCCTGGAAGATTAGGTGTGCGGTTAAAATTTGTTTTGTAGAAGTCTACAATTGTGTTCAAGAGGCATTGTGTGAGGAGGGATGAGAGTGGATTCCTCCAAGTCTGAAGGCATAGTTCTACCTCAGAAAAAAGTGGACTCCCTTTAGGTCACGAGCCAGTCCATGCCACAGGTGGATTAGTTCAAGTGTCTTGGTGTATATTCTGCAAGTTGTAGTAGGTTGGAGCAGGAGTTGAATAAACACCCTAGCCTGTCTAATGTAATGTGGACTCCAGTGAAGAAAGAGCTGAACCAAATAAAGCTTAAGTTACTGGCCTGTACGTTCAAACTCTCACCTACGATCATGAGATCATGCCTTAAAGAATTAGATGCTACATACTAGTGGCTGTATGAGCTTCCTTCAAAGGGAGGCTGGGGCAAGTCTTAGCAACAGGCAGACCTCTCTGCTTGACTCAGAGTCGCTGATCCTTCACAGTGAAAGGAGTCAGTCAGGGTGGTTGAGCATCAAGGTGTTCTTGGTATGTTCTACTGAAAGAAGAGTCTGGAGCAGACCCAGAGCACATGTTCCTTCTGGTCTATGAACACTTGGTCTGGTCTATGAGAACATAAGCTGTAGACCTCCACTAGGAAAATAGATTTTTGGGTTGATCTCATCATGGATAACAGAGAACTGGAGGGAGTAAAGATGGTTGATGGAGTTCCACACACAGAAGACTTAAAACCTCTGCACAACATAAAAAACTTTTGTCAATGTTAAAGAAAGGGCTGCAACATATCCAAATACAATGACGCGGTGTTTTTTACTTCACTGGAGAATTATTCTTAATGGAGCAATATTATTTCCCCTAACAAAATAAATAAAGCTTTATATTCAGTTGAAAAGTGAAAACAAGCAATAGTGATATTTAGACCCAGTCACATTAACTCTTACCCGCAATCACAGCCAGTGGGTGATGGAGGTTATTTGTCTGACTGTTCAGACAACACTGAGTAGGTTGGAAGTTACTTGGAAGAATCCCTCGATTGGCAGATGCTGCAAGCTGCTCCTCAAGTTGGCACCACAGGACTGACAAATCTTGGTCATACTCCTGATCCAAGGAAACGTGAGTAGCTGCCTGCTTCTCCCCTACAAAAAAGTACTTGGAATTAATCATTTGCTGTGTTAAATACAATAATAAAATTCATAATTAAGATTAAATCTTAAATTACTGATGCATATGAAAAGGAAGCTAAAGCTGTGAGCATTCCAATTCCAGCATAGAGAATTATGTTTGAAAAACTGACTGAATGTCATGGAAATATTCCTTGTAGAACAAAGGTGGTTTTGGAACTTTACAGACCACACTGACATTTCAGCTTTACAAACCTGTCAAAGCCTTCAGTATCTTACAATCATAAAACACAAGTCTGAAACCAACTGCAACACACACCTCTAATAGACAAACGCAAGATGACCATCAGTCTTAGCTTCTTTATCAAGC
Source organism: Xiphophorus hellerii (assembly GCF_003331165.1). Lineage (NCBI taxonomy): Eukaryota > Metazoa > Chordata > Actinopteri > Cyprinodontiformes > Poeciliidae > Xiphophorus > Xiphophorus hellerii. Next base: position 28,976,774 of record NC_045680.1, read on the forward strand.
AAATGTTCTAGAACATTATTTTCAATAAAAAGCAATGAATTACTGTGTAGTTCCTTCGTAGAGCACTAGTGCACAGAATTCTGGTGTATAGGAGAGAAATGTGCAGCTTTCATATTCATATCTGAATATTCAATAAATTAACTGATAGAACATTTGACTAAAAAAATAAGATTGGTGGGTGATATTTTAAAGAGATGCCAGAGGGTTACCTTCTGCAAGGCGGCGTTCATGTCCAAAGTAAACTCTGGTAGCAGAGCTATGGATGTGAGGCAGCGGCAGCTGGGGGAGGCAGCTTTCGTTTTCTCCAAGAACACTCTAAGAAAAAAAACAAAACAATTGTAAATCAACTCATCATTATTGCTGCTCGATTAATCACTTAAGCTATAATTACATCATGACTGTTATGTAGGATTAAACTTGTTACTCTGATAAAGTTGCTGCAAGAGGATTGCTGCAAATTTAGTGACAGTATTTATTACTGTCAGTCACTAATCCTGCATTGTTTAACAACTAGAATTAAATAGGAATGTATGTTTTTTTAAATGTGTTTATACATTTACACTTAATAGATAATATTTAAACTTCACATTTTTTGTGATTTTTGTGAATTGTTGTGAATTAGTACACAACAATATGTATAAAACTAAACTGAGGAGTAATTTAATGTTTGTCTTCTCATTATAGTTGTTTAAATTCTGTATAGTTGGGCTCACAACTACACAGCATAGTAAGTAGTAACTATGCTGTCTCTTCCACTGGTATTTTGGTCAGAAGCAAAAATACTTGAGAACCACTGAGTCAGACTGCCCACAGTTCAATCCAGAATGATTCATACCCCTGACCATCTGACAGATTTATATGTAGATGTATTTAGAGTTTTTATTTAACAGATAAGTTTTTATCTAATAAAAAATGAGATGGGTATCAACCTAAAGATTATTTAACAATATAACAGAATTCTGAAAAATAATTATGCTTCTGTTTATTTTACAATTTATTAAAGCTGGCATGTCAAAAGGTATTCACACCCTTCTCAATGATCAATGGAAATCTTTATTGGCATTGCAGTTTTACAGCCTTTCTTCTAATTGCTCAGCAGCTTTTGGAATGTTTCCTCTGGTGCCTTGGTGATGAGCAACAGGAGGGGGTTTGCAATATGGATTTAAAATCTTACATTTTGTGGTATTTATTGTGATAATGAAAAAAGTGACAATAAATAGATATTGATAACTTCTGTGGTATGACTTTGAATGCATGTCACTGCAGTCAAAGCTCCTCATACAAAAATGCTCTTAAATAACCTCTCCATTTTAAAAACAGGCTTCTTCAGGACACCAGTTCTGATTTCATCACTGAACTGCACACTGTAACCACATTGAATCATATTTTCAAATTCATTATTGATCTTTGCCACCAACAATGGAGAAAATACCAAAAGTAACAATCCCACTGAGACTGTCAGATTTTGCAGTCAGACTATTAATTAGAATTTATAATTTTCCCTGTAAGAACATTTGTAAGATAATGTTAAAAGATACACTGACTGCTTATCCCTGGTTCCAAGTCTTAGGTATTAGAAGGCCTGTTGTCACACCAATCTTTATCTCCTTCCACAGATTCTGGCCGGGCCTTTCTACACATCCAATTATAAAAACTTCCAGTTATTGCTGGGCAAAAAAAATCAATAAGATTTGTCGCAATAAACACGTGATCCGTAGCAATAGAAAATATGTGTGTCTGGTGGAACATCCAATAATTTCCCTGATCCAGCACCGTACAGCATTCTGGGGGAGATTTTTGCTGCTCAACCTCTCACAGAGGCCCTGCTGTAGGGAGAAGGTGCAGCACAGCAGAAAGCAAGGAGGAGGATGTAAGCAGCAAGTACACGAGGATGAGGGACAGTGCTAAGACCCTATTCCTCGCCCTGATTGGTTGCTGTTGTATGGTCATTAGGATCTCAGTCTAACAGATACTACAGTTTTTTTCAAAGGATAACATCAGCTGAATCTTCTGAGCTGTAAAACAGCTGCACAGCTAACAACTGTACTTTTAATTTTCATTACATCACTTAATGTTTAAACAAAAATCACTGACTTTAAATTCAGCTTAATGGAGTATATTGTGCATTTTTCTTTTGCGTTACCTTAATTTACATCTAATCCTTATCTATTTAGACTCATTTACTTCACACTGATAATGAATACATTTGCTAGCCAAAAAAAATTACTACTCTTAATTTCAATTTGATTCAAGACCAAACTACAAAAATGAAGGCATTTCTAGAAACCTCTTTAAAAATGATCAGTGTTGGATCACATCTACGAACAAGGTTCAGAAAAACAGAAGATTCTTTTTAATCTCACCTTGACAACGTAGAGGTATTCTCTGAGAAAGGCAGCTTGCTGTGTGGCTGTCTGTTGGCTATCATTAATCAGAATCTGTCTGAAGGCCTGTAAAGCGTTCTCAGGCTGCCCCAGTGTAAAGGACTGACGACCAATTGTAAAGTTGATATGATCCTCTGCCAAAGACCAGCCTCTGTCCTTGTAGACCTGCATGGCTTGACTGTAACAGCGCAGTGCGTGCCTCCTCTACATGAAGAAATAAAGTGAGGGAGAGAGAAAAGACTACAGTAGAAATATTGTCATGTTTTTTTCTTCTTTATAAAGTTGCTAATTGATATTGACTATTTCTCTTGGTACTGAGTGAGGTATTACCTGAAGATATTAACTGTTGACTATAAAAGAATGCTTTAATATGTAGATGGTTATTAAAAAAAATTTCAGAACAGAATCATTTCTGATTGGATTTCTGAACAGGTTTTTAATAAGCATCTGCATATTAATGTCTGGTGTTAATCAAGGTTAGGTGCATCAGAGGTACCTGTCCTGCTTTGCTGAAGCGATGACCAGCCAGGATCATATGGAAAGCAAACTTGCGCACCATAGGGTTACGCATGTTAATGAAGCAATGGGCTGCCTGCTCCAACAGCAGAGCGCTACGAAGGTCAGAGTCCTACAAACACAAACACAGCAGCTTCACAGAAGAGCTCAGTGAGCTGCAGGTCACTAGAACAACAGAGATACAAGTAAGGCATGATTTTTCACCTCACTGGTCATCTTAATAAGAAGAGTTGCAGCCTCAGAGTATTTTGCTTGACTTTTCAATATCTCTGCACTGAGTAATGCGCAGCGTTCAGCCAGCATCATGTTTCTGTGGAGATTAAGAAAATATGCTGCCACAAAGGTAATAAAGGAATATTTACCGTCAGTTATTCTTTACCCGACAAAACGTTTTATGGTCAAACTACCGGTATGTGATATTTAACATCTAATATATGAGGATAAGCTCCTATGTAGCAGCTTATGACATGTGATGATGTAAGGTGGCTGAGGATCATACTTGCAAACATCTCTGTACGTCTGGATCGCTGTGTCCATATAGTGGCTTGGATATGGTCTCGAGGCTCCAGCCTGCAGAAAGGCGGACACTGCAGCCATTTCCTAGAAAACAACTCATAATTATTAGACCTAAAGCTGCACAACTATGAAGGAAAAATTAAAAAAAAAACATTAGTCAAATAATTTGGTTAATATTTAAAATATTTTTGCATGACTAATCCCCAAGCTGAGTAGAAAATAAACCTTTGGCGTTATTTCACAAAAAGATTAAAATAAAAGAAACATTAATATAGAATTTTAAAGATTGACTTGTGCTGATTAAGTGTTGGGAAAAACAACTAAATGCAACAGTGAAATAATTACTTGTTTAAAGTAAAACCAGAACTTTATATTTGTTAATTTTGATTAATTGTATAGACTTTGACATGTTAAAAATGGCAAGCCGAATAATCTCTTCTTTTAACTACATATACTATAAAGGGATTTCTGGCACGACTGCAAATCTGACGCACAAGCAAAACTGGTTCTCTTAGCCCAATGGGAGTTCATTTCTGCTTCAAACCCAATCTGATGGGACCCTGGGAAAGGATATTGCTGTGCTCAAGTTGAGCTAAAAGGAACCTATCAGTGAAACTACTCAAGCCTGAAATAGGATCTCAATGCTAAACATGTTCCAGCAGCAGCACAGACATCCCCAACACTTAATGTCAGCGTCTACAGCCCAAATTTGTAAAGGATTTTCTTTTATCTTTTTAAAGGATTTTTTTTACCCTACTGGCCTTTATTTGACAGTGCAACGATGGGAAGCGAGATTGTGAGAGAGGGTGAAGATGTGCTAAAGGTCAAGGGCCCGGGACTCGAACCTGTGACAGCCACGGGGAGGAATAAGGCATCCATGGGTAAAGCATAGGTTACACGCTTTACCCCTGCACCTCCGTCACACCCATAAAGGAGGATTTTCTTAAAGAAGTACCATGAATGAAACACTGGAAAGCTGAATGGGTAGAACAGCACTTTGCTCTAATCTGATGGTTGAAGAACTTGAATAACAGATTAAAACAATAAATATCTTTGTTGTTGAGCTCATACGAATATTTATTCTATCATTCAGAAACAAATAGATTTTAAATCAAAGGTGTTGCTTATTTTGTCTGTATATTTTGTTTAAATTTTAATTCAAATTCAAAATTCAAAAATACTTTATTAATCCCAAAGATAAATTAAATGCAATTAAAACACAATTCTTTGCAATTAATTAATTACAGACTCTGCAATTAACTTTTAAAAATTTGAATCAAGTCCCACGACTAGCTTAAAGTACTGATCACAGGGAGATCACGTGGGTCCGGACCAAGATGGACGCTTGAGGCTCTTCTCCGCTCCAGGCTAAAAATAATTTTACATCTTCCTCCAGTTAAACTCGTTCTTGTCTACTTTGAAACATTTCGGGGATGCCTCGATCACAACGTGAAAAAGATTTCCCAATTTTTTCCCCGCCGGGTTCTTCCACCAAGAAGAAAACCGTTCCGAAGGAATCAAGTCAGGGTGAGGCTAATGCTAGCGTCTCGGAGCTAGCCGACCAAACTACAATGGAGCTGATTTTATCTGAGGTAAAGTCGTTGGCCTCCCGGATGAAAGATATGGATGCATCCATCGGCACCCGACTCGATACTATTGATGTCGCACTGGGCGATTTAAAGGCCTCTGTCGGTTCGGTCGAGAGCTCCCTGTCGCTGCTCTCTAGCAGAGCGGCGGACTTGGAAAAACGCATGGAGGAGGCCGAGGGGAGAATCTCCGGGACAGAGGACAGCCTCGGCGCCCACGGGACAAGCATAGCCGCCATGGAGAAGATAGTGGAACAGCTACAGCTAAAAATAGATGACTTGGAGAACCGTGGTCGGCGTAAAAACTTAAAAATCATTAACTTACCAGAGAAAGTAGAGGGCAACACTCCTCTTGTGGACTTTCTCCAAGAAATGCTACCGACCTTGGTCGGTTTACCAGCTGATCATCCAGCATTGGAGATCGAACGGGCCCACAGGGCTTTAGCTCCTGCTCCGGCCCCGAATAAACCACCACGAAGTATCCTGGTTCGTTTCTTGAGATACTCGCACAGAGAGGCTGTGCTTAATGCAGCAAAGAAGAAGCGTGACATATTCCATGGCGGCTCTCAACTGAGATTCTACCCCGACCTGTCGGCGGAGGTCCTGAGGAGAAGGCGAGAATTTGGTGCTGTGGTGAAGGAGCTGATCCGCCGCGACAAATACCGTGGATTCGCTTATCCCGCTCGCCTCAGATGTCTTCATGAGGGGCGAATCCGTTTTTTCGATACATCTGAGGCTGCCGCTGCATTTCTGGACTCGCTTAAATGTGGTATTCTGTTTATTATTGTTTCTTTTTTCCTGCTTTATTCAGGAAATTTGGAGGAAGATGGACTTTATACCCACGCTGAGACCTAAAAAACATTTTCACTTTTTCTCCTTTTTGAACTTACTATGTTGGGAGGCCTCTCAGTGTGGCTAAATCTTATTTCATTTTATTTTTTTTTTGCCTGGACCACGGATGGTGTTTTGAGCGTCCGGTTGTCGCTGTGACCGAACTTAGAATCGGGAGTTGTATGCTGTTTGGAAACGTTAGTGACATCTTTTTGGGTTGTTCTTTTCTGTCGTTTGGGGACAGGATAGGGGAGGGTGAATGCTGCTGTTTGCAGATTCAGTATTTTATTTATTTTATTTGTTTTTATGTTAAATGTCAGGAACCTAAATGTGTTTTTTCTCTTTTTTATACATACACAAATGTCTATGTACAGCCCAACCTATTCAAATATGACACCCAGTGTTTAAGAGCTGTTTTCTGCCCTTATAGTTTGTATGTCTGGCTCTCTTAGGATTGTTACCTGGAATGTACAGGGACTGGGTCATGTGATCAAGAAGAAGAAGGTTTTGTCTTTCTTGAAAAAAAATAAACTTGACATAGCACTATTACAAGAAACTAGGTTATCTGCTACAGAACATTTGAAACTTAAAAGGGACTGGGTAGGTAATGTATATTTTTCCGCCCATTCACAAAATAAGAAGGGTACGGCCATTCTCATACACAAGAATCTTCCTTTTATTCTGGAGCATGAGGAGAAGGATTCAGAGGGGAGATTTATTCTAATTACAGGGTCGATCCATGGACAACATATAACTATTCTCAATGTATACGCTCCTAATGATGACTCGCCTCAGTTTATGTCACGAATGATCTTATTGTTTAACCATCACTGCAAAGGAATTGGTTTTTTGGCTGGTGACTTTAATTGCGTAATGAACGCATCTCTGGATAGGTCCTCCTCTGCGAAATTGCCGAACCCGAAAGCTTCAGCTGTCCTAAAAAACTTATGCACAGATACTGGTTTGATAGATATTTGGCGACATTTACATCCTAAAACAAGGGACTATACATTTTATTCACATCCCCATAACTCTTATTCCAGGCTGGATTATTTTTTTATCCCCAAGTTGCTTTTACACTCAGTTCAAAGTTGTAACTTAGACCCCATAGTCTTGTCAGATCATGCACCAGTATTTTTAAGTGTTGATCCAGTATTACGTATGCCTAGAACTTTCACTTGGAAATTCAATACCTCCTTTTTAGATAATAAATCCTTTTGCAACTTTGTCCGGAATAACCTATTGCAGTTCTGGCTTGACAACAAAAACTCTCCTGTATCTTCTGCTATGATCTGGGATGCAGCAAAAGCTACTTTGCGCGGCCATCTTATTTCTTACTGCTCTCACCAAAAAGCGGCTCTAGCGGAGAGAAGAAATAACCTTGAAAAAGAGGTGATTCGACTAGAACAAATACACAAACAATCACCAACATTGTCAAATTTAAAGGCACTAATGGCTGTTAAATCTGAGCTTAATATAGACTACACCCGCCAAGTTCAGAAATTACTACTTTATACTAAACAGAAATACTATGAATTTGGTAATAAGTCCAGTCACATGCTTTCTCATTTATTGAAAAATCAAGATAATAGTCGCTTAATCAATATGATAAGAACGCAAAACGAAGACGTCTCATATGACCCAATAATTATTAACAGCACTTTCCGGGATTTTTACACATCTCTATACAATACAGACATGGCTGACCCAGAAGATATCACCTCCTATTTGAGCAATATATCTCTACCTTCTGTCACGGGAGAGGATCGTGCTTTTTTAGATGCTGCAATCACTCCGGAGGAAGTTTGGGCTGCAATTAAATCTATTCCAAACGGAAAGTGTCCTGGACCTGACGGGTTTCCATTGGAATTTTTTAAGTCATTTTGGCCAGAGATTCAATCAATATTAATGCCCGCTGTTAATGACATTTTGAGAAATGGCATCCCCCCCTCGTGGAGACACGCTTCCATCAGTCTTCTTTTAAAAGAAGGTAAAAGTCCCCTGGATTGTTCCTCCTTCAGACCTATTAGTTTGCTTAACGTTGATTATAAAATTGTGGCAAAAGTTTTGGCCCGGAGATTGGAAAATATCCTCCCTAAAATAATAAACCCAGATCAGGCAGGTTTTATAAAAATGAGATATGGCACAGACAATATACGACGCGTTCTTAATGTTGTTCAGTACCTTAACACTCACAAAAAGCCTGCAGTAATTGTTTCCCTTGATGCCGAGAAGGCCTTTGACCGAGTTGAATGGCAGTTTCTTTTTCAGGTGTTACATAAATTCGGTCTGGGCCCAAATTTCATCAACCTGGTTAAAAGCTTTTATTCAGACCCAACAGCCTCAGTTAACACAAATGGCTTGATGTCTGAGCCCTTTAAGATTCATAGGGGTTGCAGGCAGGGGTGCCCCCTCTCACCCCTACTGTTTACATTGTTTATTGAACCTCTGGCCGAGATTATCAGGACTAATCCAGATGTATCTGGAATCAATATAGGCGGTAGAAATCATGTAATTTCACTATTCGCAGATGATGTACTTCTGTATATGTGCAATCCTGAGAAATCAATTCCAGCTATCTTGGAATCTATGGCCACGTTCAGTGCTTTGTCAGGATACAAAATCAACTTAGGAAAGTCTGTCGCCACCCCTTTCGGCATCCCCCCAGAAAAGTTCATGCAATCTCCCTTTCAAATGTCTATGAGAGGCTTCAAGTATCTGGGTATTTTTGTTACACCTGATCTGAATAATCTTTTTGGAGCTAATTATTCACCTCTAATTCAGAAGATAAAACACGATTTAATAAAATGGGCTCCCCTGCCAACTTCTTTCTTAGGGAGAATCAATATTATAAAAATGAATATTCTCCCGCGACTTAACTATTTATATCAAAATCTTCCCTGCTATTTATCTCCTGCACACTTCAAGTCACTAAATTCTCATTTATCTCGCTTTGTTTGGAACAACAAACACCCAAGAGTTAAGTTTTCTATATTAACTAAGCCAAAACATCTTGGAGGACTGTCATTACCATCCCTGCAACTTTATTATTGGGCAGCACAACTTAAAATAATTTCAAATTGTTTATGAATAGAAGTAACTCTTTATGGTTAGATCTGGAATCCCAATCCTGTTTCCCCAGCAAACTTAATTCTCTTTTCTTTATAAGTGGCATAGACCAAATACCCCATCTCAGAAGCAACTTTATTGTTTATAATACCTTGCTGGCTTGGCGAGATGTGAAGAAATATCTTAATATCTCTCCCATCCTCTCTTCTTGGTCGTCGTTAACCTTGAACCCAGATTTACCAGCGGAGATTAGAAACATTGGTTTGTCTGAATGGTCATCTAGGGGACTGTCAATTATTATGGACATACTGGACTCTGACTCTGTTAAATCCTTTGAACAAATTAAGACCAATTTCAATATTTCTAATAGAGATTTTTATAAATACCTACAGATCCGTCATTTTGTGAACTCTCTCAGGAGAACAGGAGACTTACGCACAAGATTGTCAGAGTTAGAAAATATAATTGTCATGACCAAATCTCCAAAAGGACTTATCTCCAAGATATATAGTTTATTATCTGGCTCTGACTCCTCAGCTTACGATGCTATGAAGCTGGTGTGGGAACATGATCTAGGGCTGAAGTTTGATCTAGCAGATTGGGAGGAAATTTGTATTGGGGTTTTTCCCAACTGCACCTCAGTTTCTATACATGAGCAGAACTTTAAATTTTTCTACCGAACTTATTATACACCTGTTCGCCTTCGGAGGATGTTTCCAGATACTTTAGATCTTTGTCGTAAATGCAAAATACATAGGGGCACATTTATTCATCTGTTTTGGTCTTGCAATTGTATTCAAGTTTTCTGGAAAGCAGTTCATCTGATGATACAAGAGATCTTTGGTAAACGGTTCCCACTAACTCCCTCCTTCTGTCTTTTTAATCATACTTCGGAAATTCTATATAATGCAGATACTAAACATTTGCTTGTAATCCTCTTATTTCTGGCCAAGAAATGCATATTACTGAGATGGACAGCACCGCAGGCCCCTACGGTTGATATGTGGATTTCACAAATCTCTGATATTGTTTTAGTTGAAAAGTTGACTCATGATCTTCATCAAAAGTCAGACAAATTCTGGAGGATCTGGGACCCAGTACAATCTTTCTTACAGAGACTGTAATCTTTATTTATCTTATTAATTTACTTGTTTTTTTTTATTTCTTTACATTTAATATATCGTTCACTTGGCTGTCTGGGAGCTTTGACTACTTAGAATGTTGCCTGGGAATGTCTGTCTGTACATTGTGTATGTGGGCTGTATGTATGTTTTTTTTGTTTTTTTTTTAATTTTATTCTATGTTGACACTGCTGTGCTCCTTGTTTATTTGGGGTGGGTTGTTTTTGTTTACTTTTGTTGATGTTTACATATAGTAAAAAAACCAATAAACAAATATTTAAAAAAAAAAAAAAAAAAGTACTGAGCACAGAGTGAAACAGCATGGAAAACATCACACTGATCTGGGATGAGGAACTGTGCTCCAATATGCAACCTGTCCAGACTGACAAAAGAGGGGACCTTACCAGAGCCCCTGCAGCGTACAACATAGCCTGGTCTGACAGAAAATCCTTCTTCGCGGTGTGGTAACAACTATAGGCCAGTTCATAGTGCTGAACCAGGAAGCAGAGGTCAGCCATCTTTCTGATCTGCAGCTCAGGAGCTTCAGGGGGGTATCTGGTATCAGAAAGAAAGCATCAGGACTAATTTAGTACACAATGCTGGCCTCCCATGCTGTCTGGTGATAAAGTAGAGGAAAGGAGCTTACTGAAGGCCATAAGTGCTCTTTGGTTCATTAACACTCTTCTCTGGAACTTTACCTCCACCAAAAAACTTCTTGGTGGCCGTGAACAAAGACCGGCTCAGTCCTTTCCTAGAAACCAGCTAAGAACATAGAGTGAGGGTAAGAGCTGCTAGAATGATGATGAGAGAATTCAGAAGAAAAAAAGATAACATAAAAAACATGTAGCATTTGTAACTTATAATTATAAGTTACACTGGAGATGAGGACTGACGCCTAATTTTCATTTAGGAAATTCAAGATTTATAGCATTAATGAAAAGAATGACCTTCGTAGAATGAAATTTTCCTAACGTGATTTGTTTTCCTCAACCCAGCCCAGGTTTACCTGGTCATTCAGTTGTCTGATGTTTTTTTCTATATGTGGCAGCAAGCCTCTGAAAGTGAATTCTTGGATAAACTGTCTGATGCGGTCATGGTCATTGAGGGTAAGACAGGTGCCGTGGTTCCCTGGAGCTGCAGCCAGGCTGTCTGTGTCTCCTGTGCTTTTCTTCCCATCAACGTCGACAGGGCTGAGTGTTAGGAGGCTGGCTGTGCAGCTGTCTGTGTCCAGTTGAAGGGGGTGGGTATCCAAGCAACTGGATCCTCCAGCTCCTTCATGGGTACAAAGACATACAAGTTCACATTTTAATCCGCTTATTTTACACCGGCTTGCCAGAAGCTCTCCAGTGCCTTCATCATGAAGCTACAACGAGGCCATACATTAGCAGTTGTCATATTGGGTCTTTCTGTTACAGCGACTCCAGTGCCATAGAATTACCATGGCGCTCCAGGCTGCCTCCACAATTGTTGCTCTGCTTACCCAGCCTGGTGGGAGTCCACACAGACATGATTACCCTCCTTTGAACACTGAGTCCTACGTTACATCGCCACCATCTTAAATGTGGCCGTGGAGTGATCGGAAGTCGTTAATTCATGTGCTGCATGAACTTGTTCCAGCTCTGACCTCACACATTATGAAGGTTATGGAGAAGCTGGTTCTGGTACATCTGAAGACTCAGGCAGATGCAGCCCAGGACCCTCTGCAATTTGCATCAAATTGCATCGTCCACTTAGGAGTGGATGATGCAATTATACACCTGCTGCAGATGGCCTATTTCTCCCTTGACAGACCTGACACCATTGTCAGCATCCTTTTCTTTGACTTTTCATCAGCCTTCAACACCATCCAGCCAGGAGAAGCTAGTAAAAATGGATGTGGACACATCACTCATCATCTGGATCATCGACTATTTGAATGCCAGACCTCATTATGTGAGATTACAGAGCTGAATATCAGACTATCTAAAATGTAACATTGGAGCTCCCCAGGGAACTGTGCTGTCTCACTTTTTATTTACCACCTACATTGCGGACTTTAAGTACTGTTCCAAACTGTGCCATCTGCAAAAGGCTGTGACAAGGGTATCGTGGGGTGTGTGGAAGGGGAACAGGAGGTGGCGTACAGGACATTGGTGGACAATTTTGTGACATGTGCAGAAGGAACCAACTCCTGATTAATGTAAACAAGACCAAAGAAATGGTTGTCAGTTTCTCAAATGTGTTTGAGATTGAGAGCAAAACACATTTGCTCTCAATCTCCATGTCAGGATAGATGTGGAGCAGGTTAAATCCTGCAAGTACCTTGGTGTTACACTAGACTGGAAGCTACAGTGGACTACGAACACTGAGGTGCTCTACAAAAAGCCCATGAGCAGACTATTTTCTGCAGAAGTTCAGGTCATTTAACATCTGCAGAAGGATGCTATTCATTGTTCTATCAGTCATCAGAGGCTAGTTCCATCCATGCAGTGATGTGCTGGGGTGCTGCAATGAAGGTGAAAGACTGACAGGAAAGGCTGAGTCAGTTATGGGGATCAAGCTGGCTCTACTGGAAGATGCTGAAGAAGATCAGAGCTATCAAGGATATCAATCAATCAATCAATACATTTTATTTGTATAGCACATTTCAGCAGCAAGGCATTTCAAAGTGCTTTACATCATTACAAACACAGAAACACAATGTAACATAGAATCAATAATCAAAACACAGCATTAAGTCAAGTTCCATCAATAAATTTGTAATTGATTACATTTCAAATACAATTCTAAACAGGTGGGTTTTTAGTTGAGATTTAAAAGAAGTCAGTGTTTCAGCTGTTTTAGAGTTTTCTGGAAGTTTGTTCCAAATTTGTGGTGTATAGATGCTGAAAGCTGCTTCTCCTCGTTTGGTTCTGGGGATGCAGAGCAGAACCAGAACCGGATAATGCCTTTCATCCCCTTTACAGCATGGTGGACAGCCAGAGGAGCAGACATACCAAAGATTACTGCAGCCCAGATGTGCTAAAGATCGCTACAGCAAGTCCTTTCTGCCCGAGGCTATCAAACTTTATAATGCATACATCGTCTCTAGAACTGTGCGTTTTAAATGTTGAATATACATTTAACAATATACTGAGAGATGTTGCATATTTATTATTATTTTTTTTTTCTTATTATTATTATTTTTAATTCTCAAACTAAATCCATTTCTCCTTTGGGGATTAGTAAAGTATGAAGTTTTACAGTACAAACTGGCATCACCTTTCACAGGTATGAATGAAAGAGAACATATGTATCTGTCCATAATTATGTAATTTACGAGCAGAAATTCTTGACTTTGAAGCCAGAACAGTGAATTCCCGTGGTGAAACTAGCTTCTAAATAACCAAGAAATATTTCCTATGCAACTAAATTGGCAAGTACTCCAATTGTTATTTTCTTAGTTCAGCTAACTTTTTTCATACTGTGTAGGTTTTCTAATGAGAGCTAATGAGAAACTGCTGTTAGAAGGAAAGTGCATTAAAGACCAAAGGGTTTTGGCAGGTCAGGTCAAACAGTCAGGATCAGAGCTGACTGTCCCCAGCATGTTTTTCTTAGTCTTCTGTTTCACAACTGCCGGTGTTTAACTATAAAGATGCTACAAGTTAATGTCCCAATATGCTGAAATTGTATGTTTTTTGTCTGAATGTGAAGGAATCAGGGATGTATTTATTTATTGTCTTTTATCCTTGGCTTTAGACTGTGTCTACCAGAATGTCTCAGAGGTTCCTGGACTGCTCCCAGTTTGACCAACAGACTGAACCCTGCCTGTGTTGCCAGTATTATATAAATAAATATGTATTGTAATGTGCAATTGAAATACAAATGTAGACAAAATACAGACTTAACTATGAAACTGTCCCTTCTTTTGGATTTCCTTATGATTTCAGTAAATGTTCATGCATGTGTTTTACACACCCCATGATCCAGCCCGTTTCAGTTCATCTTCTGCCATCTGATTTTGGGGTGTTGACAAAAAAAACAAACTTATTCTGAGTTGGTTACGGTTTTTCCCCCAGCATGGATTATAATGTAAAAACATATTTTCCATTACTTTTATTTTGGCGACTCATCATTGTTATTTTTTCAACCTGCCTATGTAGTCAGTTTAATAATATTGCAGTAAGCACATTTAAAATACAATGCGACACCTGGGATGGTGTCACTTCCTCTTACTGATAAAGAATAAATAAACAATACATTTTAAAGTATTTACTAACTAGATTACTTTACATTGTAATAATTTTAGTGACACACTTTATATATAAAATAATAAGTTTTCAATGGGTTTTCTTAAGAAATGTTCCTTTTAAGTTTTTTCTTTCACTTTTCATGTATTTCTTAAATAAAATGTCAGTATTAGGAAATCAAGACAGTTTATTTAATTAAATAAAAATAATTTAGTCCGTTAGAATTTGTTTTTTTCACACATTGTCTATTCTTTCCATGGCACAGTTGACATATCACACTCAAATATTGCTTTCCTGAGAAAAAGGAAGAAAAATACAAAGCTAATGTTTGACAGGGACTGACTTATCAAAGTTTATTGTCTTTATGATAAGATATATAAACATGAATAGCAAATTAAGTTTTTTTTTTCTTCATATCTTGATATGGCAAATGCACACTGAATTATGGAGTTAACATTTTTCTGGTTTGTATTTGTAGAACATTTTGAAAACGTGTATGATTTAAAAAAAAAATAGTTTTAAAAAACTATGGGCTACATTATCTTGACTTGATATAAATGCTTCCAAATTACTTTGAAGTTTATTGATGTAACAAGACAAAGTGAAAATGTATAAGGGTAATGCATTATATTTTGTCACTGAATGGAATTCAATGCGTACCACAGTCATAATGAAACAAGGAGAAACTCTAGCGTTTTAAAGCAGAAAGCCAGAAAAAAGGGGAAAATTTTGAAAAAACAAATTTGATTTCAAAAACCTTTGAGCTAAGAAAGCAATGACAAGAAGAACCTCCATGAAAGACACAGGTGTAAATTGAACTGACCTTTCTCTGTTGAGTCACCTGAATCAGCCTCAGGTGCAACAACACCGTCCTGAGCAGGAACCACATTAGCGAGTTGCAACACCTCCTGTAAAAAGCATCACAAGATAAATTCACACAAAATATCTGGCAACCCAGTACAAATTAATCCTTTCCCCAGAGAACACAGCAAGAGGTTCTCTAGGGAGAACCTCTTTAACTGGCAGTCCAGCAGGGCACCTTTTAGTAAAAAAACCTGCAAAAATGTCAAACTCTACTGTCAAAAATTGCAATTTATTCTGAAGATTTGAAACATCTCAGTTTGAGAGTAGGCTTGTTCAAGTTTAACTCCTAGGTCTGAAACAATACCAGAAGCAAATTAAGCAACAGGCTGCTAACCTGGTTCCGCAGATTTTGCTTGTGCAGGTATTGACTCCAGGGGTCTGGGATCTGCTCCTCCTCCTCAGGTGAAGAGGCACGAGAGTTGATCTTTAACAGATAACATCCCTGAGGTCCATACCTTTGCTTCATGTCTTCATAAACCATTTCAGCCCTGAAAAAAATAAAACAACTAAATATCCAGTCTCTAATTAAGTTATACATCATAAGTGATGTTCAGAATTAAGAATTACCAAATCAGTTTCAACATGGAAAAAATGTTCCAGCAGGAAGCTTTTCCATTGTTAGATGCAAGTGCCACACAAACATGGATTATCATTTGATACATTAATCATGTAAGGTAATTTTATTTATATAGCACATTTTCAGCAATAAGGCAATTCAAAGTGCTTTACATGAATTAGAAGGAAATACAATAAAACAACAAACCAAAGGAAAACAAAAAAGTATAATCCTATGTTTAAGAATAAGTAGTCCATGATTTATAAGCTAGTAGAGGTTTCTCTAGATTATCATTCTGATAATGTTGATCTCAGGCAATGAGTAGTTTCTCTAGAGACATTAGTAGGAGTTTCTCTGGGTTCTAAGTTTGTTCTAATTCTTGAATATATCAACTAGATGCTCCTGTTATAAGTACTCCATAATCCATAAGGAGTTTCTCTGGATAATAATAAGCTAAATATTGGTCTAAAGTAATAAAAGTTTTGGCTTTCCATCTTTGGTTCCATGACGTAGGTGGTCTTAAATGTTGATCTAAGGTAGTGAGTAGTTTCTCTAGATGAGTTTCTCTGGATTCTAAGTTTGTTTTAATTCCTTTTCTGGGTTGCAAGATAATTATAAGTACTCCATAATTTATATGCTAGAAGGAGTTTCTCTGCATAATAATCTAAAAAGTATGATATTGGTCTAAATAGTGAGTACTCCATAACTTCTAAAAGTTATAAAATAAACTAGACAGGGCAAGGACAAGAGGAAAAGACATCAGGGAAGTATGCACGTGTAGCAACATTTAGATAATACATGTTTACATAAATGCGTTTTCATCACAATACCAAACTCTTTCTGTGTCAGCTCTAATTAAATAGTACCTTTGTTCATCTCCCTCGTTCATGTCATGCAGCAACACATAATACTTGAGTGTGTTGGGGATAAACCACTTTGGGTTGGTGTATTCTCCGCTGTGCTGAATCTTGTGCTGCTCTTGGGAAAGCTTGAGGAACTGCTCCACCGGAACAGCCTCAGTGGATGACACCACAAGCAGGCCTGGAGTTTGTCAAGGACATAAAACATTGGTTTGTTTTACAAATTTATACCTTACTTTTTCCTTTCCCCTTTAATTATATTTATAATTGTTTTTTGTTTTTTAAAACAAATAACTCTACTGTTGTTCTTGGAATCTGTACATCATTAGGAATAAATAAGATTACACCCTCTGGCCATACTAGTGACACAGACATGGGAAATCAGAATGTAATCTAATTGGTGAATAATATTAGAGATGGAAAACTATGACAACACAGATATTAGACAGGTACAAAGTGTTAAGCAGAAAGGATACAAGCCAGGTAGTGATTCAGGAACTCATGGTCAGAGGCAGGCATGGACTGCAGGAAGTTTTCCCTGTAGGCTTCAAACCAGGGTGTTGTAACTAAAACACAAACAGTTTCAGCAAAAACAAAAAAATAAAACACAAATCATCCAGTAGTCAGACTCCAGCATAATATTTTTTATATTTACTGTAACAAAACCTCTGGACGTAGATGATGAGGAAGAGCTTAGATATAGACTGCTGTGGTCATCTGAAAGATTTGCTTGTGTATTTTTAGAATATTTAATTAATCAGGTACCTGTAACCTGACAACTCCAAACAGACAAACCAGAATATCTTGAACTTACCATTTAAGTTTAAATGATAGTCTCCAGTCCTCAAAGCAGTGGCCTGTGCAGCCTCCTGTGGCTGACAGGAAAACACCACTTCACTGAGATGACGGTTCTGGGAGGATCCGAGGGAAGCAGATGGACTGGGACTGGTCACCACATTGCTGACACAGATCCGTAAGTTCTTCACAGTCTGGAGCTGGTTGTTTGGATCCCGGATGTGACCTGAAGAAGAGAACACTTCATTCTGATCTGCCAAGATCATGAGTCACTGCTGCTGATTCCCTCAGCCTCTTAAGTGACTTGAGGCTCCTGCTAAAACTCAACCACAGCAGGTTGGTTCATTCTTTCTTTAGCGGCTCTTATCTTGACACAGCTTCAACAACATTGCACTGTGGAAGCCCATTGCTCCCCCAGGTGGCCTATACTGGAACTAGGCATGGGATGAGCCCCAGGGTTCTGGAGGCCTATATAACATTAGCCTGAAAAGACTGTTCCAGCACTTACACACATAACCTGCCTATTCCAGCACATAAAGAGTCCAATAAATTTACAAATATTACAGCTTTATGACTAGATGAAAACAAGTTAGCACTGCTGTTGAAGTGAAGAATATTCTGACAAAGCATAATTGAAGCCACACAGAATCATTTTAAATTCAAAATGTTTCCAGAAGATATTTAATGGATCTTACATATTTTCAACAAAAGACACTCCCATTGACTTGCTGAACACTATTTTAAATGTCTGATGCCATCAGGCTTACCAGACAGCTGGTTTAATGTCACAAGAAAACAGAGAAAACTTTGATTGCAAAGTGCAGCTTGAGGAATTCAGAAAAAAACTTAGTATTGTTCATAGTGGTTAATCTGGTAACTGACCTCAGCAGCAAGTAACTCGCATTGATTTTCACGTTTCACAAAAACCCATTTCTATAGAATTTCAGGTCATTCTCAGAACTAACTGCTAATTTAACAAACCACAATGTTTGTTATAAACACATTTATCAGCTAGAATCTAATTAAATTAGTACCATACATACAGTGCTGTAAACTCTCCTTTAGTGAACATGCCATTATACAGAACATGTGAACATGTGCAGCGTTGGTGTTAGTCCTACCATGTTCTCATTACAGATCACAAAAGTGCACACAGCAGACCCCTCCTGCCTGTCTGACTCGGGCTTCGTTAATCAGGTAAGCTAATGCAGTGTTAGGGTACAGCTACCGTTGCTGGCATCCTGTTACTCTTTGGAAACAAATTTCCACTAAAGCAGCTTGTGTAACAGCTAAAGAAGAGGATTTCAGACTCATACCTTCGGATGTCAATCGGCAGAACGGCCTCAACAGCTCTACAAAATTTAGGTTGTTCTTTCGAGTGACTCTTTCCGCTTCACCGCTACATAACACGGCTATCATGGGGACAAACGAATCCTGAATGAATTCGTGTACGGACATAACACACTGAGCCATGTCGTACTAGAATAGCAAGCAATCTTTTTTCCAAACTAAACCGGTGGTTCGATTAAAAACAGCCCATCTAAACGCTTCTGATATCTGGTGAAAACTAGCAGGCGGCGGCCATATTGTCGCGAACCCTCTTCCTGTGTAGTCCTGAGGCTGTCAGGTGACTGCAGATATTTTTTTTAAAATAAACTTTATTTAGAAGTGCGATAAGAGTACAAGCAACGAACGATAGATAGATAGATAGATAGATAGATAGATAGATAGATAGATAGATAGATAGATAGATAGATAGATAGATAGATAGATAGATAGATAGATAGATATGAAAAGTGATTGATTAAGACAGTATGTAAATTAGAATTTAGTTTAGATTTTTCCTAGACCACACCATAACTTCATTTAGTTTTGATTACTGGATAAGACTTAATAGAGCAGCTGAGTTAGCTCTTGAAGAGTTTCACAGACAGGGAAAGACAACAGATACATTAAATAATGAAGTTGCTGTCATGTTCGTGAAGCATTGCCTTGATCCAGAGTTGTCTTACTCCCTGAAGTGCAAACCCATCCATGAGAATACTTCGTACAGCTAATTATCTCTCTGATAATTAATGATTATCAGAGAACTAGTATACTAGTTGTTGCCAGTCAACCCAGCTATGCTTCTCAGATGCTACTGCAAAAGCAAAGCTTGCTTCTGTTGGCTTTGTAATATTGATATTCATTTGTGAGACATCTGAAGAATGTAAAGTGAAAATGGCTAGTCTTGTTTTGCAGTATGAGGACATATTTTCACGCCACCATCTTGACTGCAGAGAAGCTAAGAACTTTGTACACTGCATACACCTCTTAGAAAGAGATCATTCATACTACCTTACAGGCTTGTTCCCCCAAGGCAGTACCAAAAGTTAAGACAAGTTTTGAATGAGATGGAGGAGAGAGAAATTATCAGGAATACACTAGTGAATATGCTTCACCATTGGTGCTTGTGTGGAAAAAGAATGGAGATTTTTGGATGTGCACAGATTTTAACTGGCTAACCAAGAGGTCCGTGAAAGACGCTCACCCTTTCCCTCACCAAGCTGATTGTTTAGCGGCACTAAGGGGCAATATTGTCTTTAACACTATGGACTTGACATCTGACTTCTATAACATGCTGCTTCAAGAGAATGATAGGAAGTACTCTCCGTTTACCACTCCCCTGGGCCTCTATGAGTACAACAGGTTGCCGCAGGGCCTCTGCAACCGTCCTGAAAGTGTTTTGCGAATGATGACCAACATTTTTGAAGACCAAAATTATTTGAGTTTGCTGTTATTTGGATTATCTTTTGGTGTTTGCACCTGATGAAAACACAGCTTTCCTGAGACTGCAAACGGTGTTCGATATACTGTGAAGAAATAATCTTAAGTTGGCTCCTAAAAAGTGTTTTTTCCTCAGAAGGTCAGTAAAGTTTCTTGGGCACATAATTACTGAGGATGGTGTTTCAACAGATCCCAGTAAAGTTGAAAATATCACAAACATGACCAGTGCAGACCTAATGGAACCTGATCGTGTCACTCAGGGCCAATTCAAAAGACTCAGTCTGGCGAGACAAAGGTTTTTCTGACTAAACCTCGAAAGAGATGTGAAAGATTATGTTCGCAGTTGTCAGTGTTGCCTTGTCAGCAAAGTGGTTGAACCAGAAGGTAGAGCCCCTCTAGTGGTCTCATCAAGACCACTAGAGCTTGTCTGTGTTGATTTTTGGTCAGCTGAAAATTCCCATAATAAGTCAGTTGATGTCTTGATTATTACAGAACACTTCACCAGAATGGCACAGGCATTTCTGTCTAAAGACCAGTCAGCCAAGTAAATTGTCAGACTTCTGTGGGATAGATATTTCTGCTCTTTTGGGTTCCCTGAATGAATCCACAGTGACCAGGGTGCTAATTTTGAGAGTCAAGTGAGCTTCTCAGAGTCTCTGGTGTAAAGAAGTCACACACAATGGAGGCATGGAGCGCTTCAATTTGACACTAGGTGGCATGATTTGTGCCTTACCGCCTGAAACCAAAGCCGATTGGCCTCGGCGTTTTCAGACTTTGTCATTTACGTACAACTGCATGATCCATGAAGCAACAGGTTACTCTCCATTTTATTTAATGTTTGGTCATACACCTTGTTTACCCATTGATGTCCTCTTTCGCAATGTTCTTTGTGACTCTGATGTAACTAGCTATGACAGATATGCTTCTTCTTTTTCTGAGGACCTGAAGAAGGCTATGGTCATTGCCCAGACTCATGCCACTAAAGAGAAAGATCACCATGCTTGACTCTACAACAGGAGGGTGAAAGGATCCCAGAGTACTCCTGGCCAAAAGAAAAGAGTGAGGCAAATTGAAGCTTGCTGATACATGGGCATCAATCATCTATACTGTGGTGGATATAAATCCAGAGACAAGACCTGTGACAAGTGATTCACAGAAATCTTTTAATATTGGCAAACTTCCTTTCTGTGGAGAATGTATGTAATGCCTCTGACCATGTATCATCCATCACAGCAGCTGAGTTTTTGTCAGTAGATAAAAGAAATACAAATTAATCTCTTTCTGGGACAGAAGAGGAATGTGGCTTGCATAGGGTTGATGCCTAGAGGAAAGGAGAAGATGTTTGTGGATCTATCCTTGACTCAGTTCCTGTGGGAGGACAGTGTAGAGGGTCACACAGGTGACTGAGCCCAGTTCATCATGAAGGGACATTTTATATGTCTTAGGTGTCTGCTGTGTGAAAGATACATTGTTAGATGTCTTTGGGCTAATGGGTAACTTGTGACTTTTGACTCTCTCAATAAAAGCAAATTAATCATTGACTAGTTACACGTAGTTGCATTTTACCAAGTTTGTCAGTTGGACAAAGCAAGTTTTTACTCAGACAGAAGCAGTGATACAACAAAGAAAGGACCTACATCTACTGGAAAACTCAACATGGCAGCCAGTACAGCTACAGGTCTGAACATTTGTTTTTCCAATTGTATTATTATCTTGTTTTTTTATTACACAGCAATCCTAAACAATGAGCCATAACTCTTTAACTGCATTGGATTTGTATGATCATTTTCATGTGTAATACACACTGCAGTAATTGTTCAGGGAGGGTTACTCTGGTGAAAAATTTGCATACTATAGTATACTGTAGCATATTTTAAATATACTGCATTTTTCTGAAGTACATTTTTAGTATGCTATCAAGTGGGTATACTTATGAAGATTACACTAAAAGTGTAAAATAAATACATTCTTAAAAACATGCTTTTAATACTCATTTTTGCTTTTAATACTCTTTCTAAAAATTTATTTTTGGTACAATTTCTGAAAGTATATTTTTTCTAAAATATACTTTAAATTCTAATAAAGTATATTACTAAAATTATACTTTGGATAATCATTTTTAAAATACACTTTGCATGTATTTGTACAAATGCATATTTTAAATGTACATTTTAAAAATATATTACAAATATATACAAACAATATTTTTCTGAAGTTGTACTTTTGGTAAAATAGGTTTTATGTATATTTTAGTAAACCTTACTAAATCTCAAAATAAATACATTTCAATAATATTTGTAAGTACTTTGTAAATAGTGTCTAATAATTAGACTCTAATTATATTTCAATGAAACACTTTCAGTGTTTACATACATGCTACTCTATACTAACAAAGTATGCCGTACTAGGTGCCTTAATAATATGTTACTATTTTGTTAAATAGGCAAAAAAAAAAAAGCAATAAAAAACAATTCTTATAGTGGAACTTACTGGAACATTGTTTAACAAAGTAATAAATATTTTGTTCATCCCTCAAAAACATCAAATGTTGACAGTTTAGTGACAGAGGTTCTAGTAAAATATTACTTGTTCTTAACACTAAATTTAGAAGGTAGCTTCAATTTTACATCTTTCCTAATATGATCTGTTTTTCTCAGTTCTTTAACTAAAACACGGAAGCTATCTTTACCCAATCCATTTTCAGCAAGAATAAGCAGGCATAGCCAATCGATGAATGAATAGTTTTTACCAATAAGCTTGTGCACAACCAAAGTAACAGTGATCACTGAGTAACTTGGCAACAGTTCACCTCACATAAGAAGCAATAATAGATGCAGCAAAAAGAAGCTGAAACCAAAGCAACATGGAGAAAAATGTGCCTTTGGGGGTGCCAAAGAATGTGTAACAGTTCTAAATACTTTAAGAGCTATACTAAAGAAGCAGAACCCAGGAGAATAAACAATCAATCAATCAATCAAATTTTATTTGTATAGCACATTTCAGCAGCAAGACATTTCAAAGTGCTTTACATCATTACAAACAGAAACACAATGCAATATAGAATCAATAATCAAAACAAAGCATTAAGTCAAGTTCCATTCATAAATTTGTAATTGATTACATTTCAAATACAATTCTAAACAGGTGGGTTTTTAGTTGAGATTTAAAAGAAGTCAGTGTTTCAGCTGTTTTACAGTTTTCTGGAAGTTTGTTCCAAATTTGTGGTGCATAGATGCTGAAAGCTGCTTCTCCTCGTTTGGTTCTGGTTCTGGGGATGCAGAGCAGACCAGAACCGGAAGACCTGAAAGGTCTGGAAGGTTGATACAATAAAAGCAGATCTTTAATGTATTGTGGTGCTAAGCCGTTCAGTGATTTATAAACTAACAACAGTATTTTAAAGTCTATTCTTTGAGCTACAGGGAGCCAGTGGAGGGACTTTAAAACTGGTGTTATGTGCTCTATCTTCCTAGTTTTAGTCAGAACGCGAGCAGCAGCGTTCTGGATCAGCTGCAGCTGTTTGATTGATTTGTTGGACAGACCTGTGAAGACGCTGTTGCAATAATCAATATCACCGAAGTTGTAAACAAGTTGTTCTCTAAAGCTTTATATATATATACAGTATATACTGTGTATATATATATATATATATATATATATATACACAGTATATATACAGTATATATATATTTTTTAGTTATAACAAGGTATTACAAAGTAAAGTTATTTTTGTTTTTCTTTTAATATACAGCCTGGAATTCCATTGGATTTACCACGGATGCTCCCCCAAGCCACAGTCTCAGTGTGGATGCTGCAGACATTGCTGTTGTTGTCATTTACTTTATTATAGTCATGGTGATTGGAATCTGGGTAAGAGGAGCCACAGAACATTTACACACCTAAATGTTGTTTTATTTATTTGTTTGTTCTTTGTGTGTGTCATTCTGGCATTGTAATGGCTTTAATGGTTTTGTTGTTGAGATAACTTTCAGACTTTAAAATCTTCTTCCAGTTTTCACATGAAAACAAATTCTATTGTCTTAAGAAAAAAAAAACAGTTGTGCTCACAAGTGTTCAGGTTTAATTCTGCTTAGTTCTTTAACATATGGTTCAAACAAATTTTTATGATATAAACTAAGGTGGATTAGTATTCTGATACTAAAATAAATCCCAAATTTATTGAATGTACTGATGCACATAGTATGTCAGTATATTATTTCTCTGTGCTTAACTGTGTATTCACTCCTGACACCTTTGTTCCAATTTAAATGGATCAGAGTCAGTCTGGACCTTTTGTGCAGATGTGAATACACTCAAACAAACCCTGGTGCTGACCAACAACTGGACTGAAACCCACTTTTTGAGGTGATGTTGGTCTGCTTTCAAACAAATTCTCGTCTGCACGCAGAGCTCAGTGCAAAATCTGGATTGAGTGAGCTATTCTTAGCATACAAAATGCACTTCCAAGGTTATTTTTTTCTGGGTCTGTGTTGTCTCACGCCCCTATCATTTATAGGAGCACTGATTATGCATTGGTCCTATAAATGACATGCATTGTGAAAGCAAACCATAACAAGCGGATCAAAAGACTCTTCTGGTGTGAAGACACCCTAAGTGAGGGATTAGATTTGGTATTGATATAATTTGGTATCAATACCAAATGATATTGATAGTGATTTTGGATCTAAACTGAGCTGTTGTAAGTACTTCTATAACTCTGTGTATAGTTCGGCAACAGCTACTTAGGGTCTGAACTTTGTTTGGTGTTGTAGTGGTTTCACATTCAGTACCTGTGTTCTAGCTCCATTAGCATTTCTAGTAGTAATAGCTCCATTACTGCTGCTTGTCTTTGACGTTTCTCCCAGCGTCTGTAGCGCTGTGTCCACTGTGCTGTCTAGAGTCCAGTGTGGTGATAACAGCCACACCGGACTTTGTTACCACTGACACCGGACCTCCTTGGGTCCGGTCGGATCAGTGATGTCAGTACCCAAGGAGTATAGCTCCTGTTAGCATCTCAAAGAGCATCCAGCTCTGCCTGTCTCTGCAAGGCATTTATTTTTAGCTGGTTAAGGTAATGATTACCTGTTAGAGCCTTCTTTAGTTCTGCTGGTATAAATGACTCAAAGTGTTATGGAGAAAGATCCAGGGCACAGATTAGGTCCTTGGCTCTCGCACTGCGCTCTCCTTTCTTTCATGTGGGAAATTATCCAGAGTCCCTTCAATTTTTATTTTTATTGTTTTAAATTACAACCAATAGTGACAGAGTATGGCATTATCTAAAATTACACTAGTCAAATGCAATATGATAAACAACTACTCGGGAAAAATTAGCCTTCCTATGTTTACTTTGTAGTGACAGTTTTCACCATTCTGTGCCCTGATACCCCCAAGCAGGAAGAAAAACAACCATGGTGGACTGTAGTATGTATCCAGTTGTTTATGTGCTGGCTCAGGTGGGACAATAACTTCAAAAATCATAAGATACTCTAGGCCTGTCGCGATAAACGATAAATGAATTAATCGTATGATAAATTAAAACTATCAACATCATTTTAATTATCGGCATTATCGTCTCTTCCGGCCTTTTTCTCTTTCTGTTGATGACACTGAATTCAACCACTCTTTTGGTTGAATGCAGTATTTATTTCCACTTTGGCTTTATGTTGTTTAGTTTTTTTTCAAGTGAGTTTTTTGTTAATGGAGACTGATAATCCATTTTATTTTTGTTTTTGGTTGTTTTGTTTATTTTGTTTATTAGCTCCAGTGTTTAGTGTTCTTTTGAAAATAAAGTGTATCTATCTTTGGCAAGAAATCGCATGCATTATTACGTCATTTTCAGTGTAAAAAGGTCTTCAACAATATTATTGTTTATTGCAATAATTTGTGAGACAATTAATCGTTCAGCAAAATTTGTTATCGTGACAGGCCTAGCTGTGTTACTGTTAGCATCCACACTTACTTCCACAAACTCTGAGCACTACTTCTTTTTTTATGGAAAAACACTGAGAACACTGAGTTGGCAAAACACTGAGAATGCTCTCTATGGTTTTAGAGAGGTTTTAGAGAGGGCGCACATTATTGCGCCCTCTACTGCATATGTGGGACACTTTCAGGTTGTTTGTAGTTCACATTGGAAATTGCATGGACGTCGCATATATTTGGAAGTATGAAAGGCCACAGCACGATTTGACAAAAAAATCAAAATTGGGTCACTTCAGCGTGCAGTGTGAACATAGCCTATTTTCTCTCCATATTCCCCCCCTCTCACAACCCACTTCCTGTCTGACCACTCTCAAATAAAGGCCACTAGAACTGGAAAAATGTATTACTAATCTAATGTATATCTTTTTGTTCAACAGTCATCAGTGCGAGCTAATCGGACCACTGTGGGGGGGTATTTTTTGGCTGGTCGTTCCATGACATGGTGGCCAGTAAGTATAAACATTTTAATGCAGAGGTAGTAATTGTTCCGTTCTGGCTTGCTAATATTGTAAAGAAGTTGAAAACATGGAAGTTTCTATTTTCCTGTTCTGCTTATGATATTAAATACAAGTATTATTTTCGGCCGGAGAAAGCACTTTCACGTTCGCTTTCTTCTGCCTCCCCCTCGAAGCGTTCATTCTCTTGTTGTTCCTCTTCCTCTGAGTCGCTGATGTCCTCATACTGCGGCTGCTGAAGGGGTTCCCTGTCGGGGGAGGTCAGCGGCTGAATTTTAACTGGTCTCATCGATTCGTTTTCTTCGTCGGCTGATCGTTCATTTTTCACTTTGTCCAAATTGGGTTTTTTCTGCTTGTTGTCATACTGCTCACACAAGTTCTTTGATGTATCTTGTTGCATCAGGCTCCAGTCTTGCTGACGATGTCTTTAGCTTGATCTTGATCTCAGGGGGCAAGCTGTCGACACGTCGTTACTCCTCTATTTTAGCTGCCATTCGCAGCTCTCAAACTCTCTGGAGTTGGTGCTGGAGGGGGTCAACAACAATCACCACCTCTCTGAACACGAAGAGATGACTGTTGTTCTTGGCTAAAGTCACCACTCCATTCTCTGCCATGGAGTGGGCGGTGTCCCCTGGCAGATCAGGTGACCTCAGTCCTTGTACACTCACCACTGCTTATCTCATGCCTTCGTTGTTGGTGGCCACAAGTTCCCGTTCCAGATCTTTATTCGGTAGTCTTCAACGTCATCACCCTTCTTGTAGGTGTTGATTCGGGACCAGGACCACCACGCAGTAGGGGAGATTGTAGCCATTTATCATAATTACATCTCCGCTAGTCACTTCACTGTTGGTGGCCCTCAGTAATTTTGCATCTTGTTGGTAACCTTGTCCGGCCGTAGCATTAAGGTCAGCTCTGAAGTTACAGTTGTGGATCTTGTATCTGTCATCGGTGAACAGTATCAGGCCATCATCTTCGATGTCCCAAGGCTCTCCAATGAACAGATGAACCTCAAGTCTGGTCTGCATTTTAACACAGATGGCCTCTGGTGGTAGCGGTGCCAATTCTCGAGCCATCTTTCGGGTGCTTGATTTTTGGGTCACTTTTCTGGTTTTGCCGGTTCTCCATACTTCTTCACCTGAGTCGTTTCTTTTGTCGTCTGAGCTGCTCCTAGGCGGATGTCGTAGGGGAGCCAGCTGCTTCCTCTCTGTGCTGTGGACCGTTGGGTGGAACTCAGACCGTTGGATTTGCTGAGAGGACCATTTCTCGGCTGCTTCCTTCAGCTGCTGCTCCGTGATCGGATGATGGGGTGCTCCCTCGGCTTCCCGTCCAGGTGTTCTCAGGGAGCTTTCTCGGTTTTGTGATGGATCTGGTCAAATCTCTCTTTCTTTGTTGCTGTCTTCAGTTAGGTCTATTATCTCCGTAGCCAACAGCCTCTGCTCATCTTGGGGTGTTCGGGGCCTGCTAGGGTGCTGGGACGGGATTTCGGCCACATCTGAGTCCTCATGATCCTCTCTCGGTTCTGTTGTTTGTTCTTGCTCTTTGCTCTTCTTGCCTTGGAGTTGCCAGACAAAAGATGGGGGACAGGGCTCAGCAGGCATAAATGCTGATTGGACTGAACCACTAGTTCCTGCTGGCAGGGGGAATTTGTAATTTCTTTGTTTAGATATGTTTTGTATTTAAGTAAATATTAGTATTTAAAGTTTAATATTTTTGATTTTCAATTTTGGGTCTTTAGTTTAGCCAAACTTAGCTGTACTGTTATTTGTTTTTGTGTTATTTGTAATTGTATTCTGTTTAGTTACCCCTCTTGTGTCTTAATTGGTCTGATCAGCCAGTATATCCCTGTGTGTCATTTCTTTATTAGGTCAGTTATGTTTGTTGTGCAGCCAGTTCGTTTACATTTTTTGAGTTTAGTTTTGTTTCTTTGACCTCTTTTATGAGCTCAGTTTATCTTTTGTCAATTATAATCTTTGGGTTAAAATAAAAAAACCCGTATTTTTCTAATATGTCTTGTGACTCCTCCTGTTTTTAACTTGGTCCATCACAAAGCTGCTTCAGCGCTCCAGTACATTCAGTGTAATGATAGGTCCCTCTGGCATTCAGGTCCACCAGGATCCCATCTATCCCAGCCGCCGTGGTAGCTGTCTTTACTATGCTGTCATACTTCTCAGAGGGTTTGTAGATGGTGATCACTTTACTGCCTGCCCAGTTCTCGAGTAGATCAGCCAGCCACTCCAGCTATGCCTTGATTTCACTCTTTTTGCTGACTTCCACTGAGCACCGAACAACACCTAGATGGGCACCGCCCTGGTATCTGGAACAGTAGTAGATGCCTTGATCTTTCACTAAGACAGTCATCGCTGCTCGTAGGTTCTCTTTGTTGTCGGTGAAGTGACAATTGAAAAACGTGCGTTGAGTCACTAGTGTCTAGGAGTCAAGTCCTTCTCCAAGTAGTATCAACTTCACTATAGACGCCTGTAGTACGGATGTGGAGAGAACGGACTGTTCTCCCCCTCCACGCCGACCCTGACCTTCACGGTTGGAGCCATTATCTTGTGGGATTGCTTGCATTTGTTTGACATATGAGTATGCTTCTTCTCCGATACTCATATCTGTCTTTGTCTACGAGTTGCCTGTCCCCAAAGCCTCTTGTAACATTCTTGAGTAGGGATGGGTTCAGATTGCTTTGGCTACTGGCTACACTGTCTAGATCTGGTCAATTATCCTCAGTAAAAGCTTTCCCTCACCTGTAAACCATACAGTTACTGCAAGGGTTGTGACTGATGGCCTTATCAGTCACCACCAACTCTACTTTCTTAGAGTTGCCACACTGAGCTATTCTGAATCACACTCTTGTTTTCATACAATTAGAACATAGGGTCTTCCTACCCTTATTTGGAAACGCCCCACGTTGGGCGCCACAAATGT